>NC_071260.1:21158649-21273649 GCF_023375685.1 Ictalurus furcatus | reverse complement strand
CCTGGAGAAGATTGTGAGGAAGATTATGCATCGTGCTCAAACCCTGCTCAAGTGTGAACGCTGCTCTGTACAGCTACTGGAGGACATTGAGTCTCCGGTGATCCTCCTCCTCTCCTCACAGCTTTCCTCTTACTACACCTTTTCCTTTCTTTTCCTTTTTTCTTTCCATTCCTTTTTGGTTCCTTTGATTTAACCCCCCCCCCCCCCCAGTTTTAGGGAGAAATAAACATCTAATGGAAAAGTATAATTTAAAGTCTATTTGTCCAGTCTTTGATCTTTTAATTATTCTTTTTTCCTTTCCTTTCCTATTTTATCTTGCTAATAAATATCATAACGCATGTGACAGATGCTGAAACTCTGAAATCTATTGCAGGTAGTGAAGTTTACTAAGTCCTTTGAGCTACTGTCACCAAAGTGTAGTGCAGACACAGAGAACAGGTAAGATTCTGTATATTGGTTAAACACATACACACACACACTCACACACTCACACTTCCCTCCACCTGAGTGCATTATGCAATGATCATTTGTTTTCAGTTAATAACTCAGCAGAATCCAGCAGCACATGAACATCCATATCCATCCCATCACACTCTCTGACTCAGTTTGCAGCTCAGCGGGAAACATCTGCTACACCACAGTCTAATGTGTCCTGGCTAATAGGGAAAGTCACATGCTGGTAATATTCACAAGTGGTGGTCCATAGAATTGTTGTTAATGTTGTTTTCTATTGCTAATTTAAAAGGATGCTCTTTTATTATCAGTCACAGAGCCAAAAAGACACTAGAGAGAGAGAAATGGAAAAACAGTAAACTCAAATCAATGTTTAAAATGCTATTATTTATACATTTTAAATTGGCTTTTTTACAGTCCTGCAACATTGCAGGTGTTGTCTTGTCAAAATAATTTTCACACTGAAAAGTCTCGCCACTGAGCGAAGACTAGAACTGAGCTGATTGGATATGAACTGTGACAGAAAGTGGCTTCAGACCCACTTTGTGTTTGGGAAGTGCAAATAAATCTTGCACTAAGTCCTGCACTCTGTTGCTTACTGATGAATTTTTAAAGCTGCACATTACAAGACTGTTAAAAATTTCTTAGCAGACTCATTAACTGCTTAGCAGTGTGTTGTGTTATGCTGAGCTGCGTCGATGGGGACTGCGCTATGCACGTTTGATTGATGATTCTCTGGTGCTTCTGCACCAGAGACTTGGGGTTTCTCTCCATGTCAGCTGCTGCTCACATCCTCAATTCTGCACTGCACAGAATCTTCGGACTCTTGCTATTCAGCACTTAGGAAAACCCAAACCCCATAGCTCAGCTCTCTGAGCAGCCACCACTATCTTACTGCAAACACACAAGACACCAGCCCACCTGCCAACACATACAACCATTAGCCAATAAAGGAGAGAACTGGGTAGTTTTGAGAGCGTGAACATCATACCAAAGCTGCTTTATAGAATGGTGCTGATTGCTCTTTCCTAATTGCAGAGGAGAAATACGTCTGAGTGCTATCTGAGTTTTGTGTGAGACATGCGTGATCGTGAAACATAGCTGCTTGTTTCTGGCAGGGTGGCGCTAAATGCAAGTGGAATCATTACGGCAGCAGAGAGGACACACACCGCAGTACTGTCGAGGGGCCATGCACCACTCATCCCTCTCTCTTCTCACTACAAACACCTGGCTAATGCTCCATTGCCAAGCTGCGAAATCACATACACTGATGGCTGTGTCTATTTTTTTTAAAGCTTAATGACACTATCAAAGGAACAAACCAAAGCGCAATAAACATTTTACATCACTGTTTAAAGATCCATACTACACTTAAGAGCATGTAAAAATTGTGGGAGTGTTTGATCTAATAGTTCAGTTATCCCAGTCGGCATGGTTTCTATATGCGAGGGACAAATAAACATCATCTAATGGACGAGTATAATTGCTGATTTTATGTCCATCCTATTAGGCCTATTTTTTTGTAAAAAAGGCATGGAGTTTTAAAAGCTTTAAAATGGGAAAATATATGTGAGGCTTGCTTCACTGAGAAATCCCAAAGTGCACCATACAGAACTTATGTGTTTAATTTAGAGAATACTTCCACAGCAGGAGCCATTATGTCCATTATGCATGCGTATGTGTTTGATTTGTTCTGTGCTGCCCCCAATAGATTCGAGCTGCCCGACATACAACCCCCGAGAGATGGGTCTCATTGCACATCTCCAACGCACACATCTCACACACTCTGACTAAAGCAAGCCCCGCAGTTAGCCAGCAGCTCACATGCAAAAGTGCCATCAACTGTGTTACAGTCATGTGGGTGTGATGTGGAAACGTGATAGGGCTGTGCTGTGAACATGAGAGATTGGGCTAATGATACAGAATGAGAGAGAGCGATGAAGGAGGCAGTTGTATGTCTGTCTGTGGCACGTGGGCGGATAAGACAATCAGAGAGGTAACTTTTCATTACTCCAGCAGGCTTGGGAGAAGCTTATTAAAATGCCCGAAAGGGTCATTAGATATGAATCACTGCCTGGGGAGGGGCACCATAAACAATAACAACTCCTAAGGGGCTTTTAGTTATACAGATTGCATTGATCAATATGTATCCTTCACCTTACATAACTGGCTAACAGCATCTCTAATCCAGTACATCCAGCAATTACATAACTCTCTTGGTCAGTGGATCAGTTCTAACTCCTTTCTACATTCCTTTGTCTTAAATGTATATCTATTCATTTCTTATTAGTCTTCTTTATGTATGATTTATTTTTCAGCTTTAAGGACAGTATGGAAAAGTCATCATATTCAGACTGGCTGATTAACAACAGTATAGCTGAGCTGGTGGCCTCCACTGGTCTGCCGGTCAACATTAGCGACGCCTACCAGGACCCCCGTTTCGACGCTGAGGTGGATATGTCTGCTCACTCTGTAGCCGCGGTGCTACATTCCCATCAGCTCATAATTAGGACTACTGTAATCATCAGCTTCCAACTGAGAAAACCTTTATAAATGTCACTCTGAGCTGTAAATATTAGTTAGACACGCTGTAAAAAAAAACAAATGTAGGCCAAGCTGTGAGGCTATAATGGCTGGTACAACATAGCTAACGTGAAATATGCCATATCACTTTGGCAACCAAGAAATACAAGCAACATTATTCAAACAGAACACTGTAGAATCTAATCAATATGAATCAAATGTCTTGCTGAAAGGACTTTTCTGAGAGAGAATTTGATTAACGTGTGCCCACCTCAGCATTGTCAGAATGTCAGTGATATATTTTATATAAGGTTTTACCCTGGTAAGTACTTTGCACAAATCAGGGTAGATCCAGAGTTTGGGCTCCTTGAGACATAAACCAAAAACATAAAACAGAAACAAAGGTATGGAAGTGACTCAGTATGGTCATGTAGGGAAGTGTGCTATTTGCCTGGATCTGAACTGTTTCCAGGTAGTGGTCAGTGTACAGTGTAAATGAAGCAACAGACCAGAGTGATGTGGTGCTCTGCACCAGTCCAGCTTTGATCTCTGGCTGCTGTCGCACACTGATGAATTATATAATATGGCTTTGATGTATCTTTGGCTAAGATTCTTTTAGATTCTCTCCTGTTTCTCTCTGAAATGCTGGCATCCATGCTGTTATATTGTGTTCTACACAACAATGTGCTACACTGCGTACATGTCCTATGGGATTCAGGCAGCCTATCTTTTGCTGAGTTGTGCCGCAGGCATTACAGTACTGTACTGCAGCATGACACAAATGTAGTGAATTATATGTGTTGCCTATGTTTGCATTAGGCAGATCAGTTTTCTGGGTTCCACATCCGCTCTGTGCTGTGTGTGCCGATTTGGAACAGCAACCACCAAATAATTGGTAAGTTCATAAATCCATGTCCAATTTTTTTAACTACACTACCATTTCTACCCTGACTATGTATTACACTCTTCAGTAGTGTGTCTTGTACGATATAGAAGGAATAATTTGTGTGTTTGTGTGCACTCGCTGTGTACTGCAGTCAAGGGAGAAGGGCAAACTGGTTTACAGAGGTCTGACATCCTGAATGTGTTAAAGCCCATAAGTAGGAACATCCACATCCCACTGAACTTACAGGGCTGTGTGGTGCGCGTGTGTGTGCGCGTGCATGCGTGCGTGTGTGTGTGTGTGTGCGTGTGTGTGTGTGTGTGTGTGTGTGTGTGTGTGTGTGTTTGTGTGTGCATGCGTGTGTGTGTGTGCGTATGTGTGTGGGTGAGTGTGTATGTGTGTGTGTGCATGCGTGCGTGTGTGTGTGTATGTGTGTATGTGTGTGGGTGTGTGTGTTTGTGTGTGTGTGTGTGTGAGCGAGTGTTCAGGTTAGGTTTATATGTTTGTGAATTAAAGTTTGCTACATGTGTGTTCCTGTGGATGTGGATGTGAGCAGTAGAGAGCGAGCGAGTGTGCTCTATGTGCAAATCATGCAGCAAGTCTGGGTGTATCTAGGCGTGGGTGGACTCTTATCAGGAAACAGATTTAAAATCATTATAACCACACAACGGCATGTAGAGGTGCAGTACAAAGTCAAGGATGTGTTCATTCACAAAGATTATCTTTTTCTCCTTCTTTCTCACACACAAGTCACCTGTGCACCTGTGCAAAGACCAAACGATTTAGAATTTCAGCACCAGAAATAATCATTTTTAAAGCTCTTGTTATACCTAGAAACACCTTTACCTTTACTGTTTAATATGTTTAATCCCTTTATCCCTCCTGATCTATAAAAACTAAACTCTCCATTTACTATCAAGTAGACTCCCAAACCCAGCCTTTGATTTTGTTAATGAGTGCATAAAAGGGCAAGAGAAGTAAAGGAGGCCATTTTCTCTTAGGTATCCTGCCAGACCAGAGGACGTGAACATAAAGAAAGCCAAGGACACTCCCATGACAGCTTAAACCACGTCATAATCATTACCACACACACACACACACACACACACACACACACACACACACACACACACCCCCTATTGTCTTTCATCCCTCCAGCCACACACCTGTGTAACACTTTTCATTTATCTCTTCTTGTCCCAGATATTCTGACACCATTCAGACCAGGCTGAAAGTACATCAGGACAGGAGTAGGTTTTTTAGCAACATTCAGTAATTAGGGTTGTATTTCATAGTAGTAGAGAAGTAGCTGTAGGGCTGTATCTCGAGAGCACTAGCTGTATGTTTGATTTGTTATTCTTTGTTTGATTTGTTATAGCTATTTATTTGTTATCAATTGATTTGTTTGGTACCTCTTGGGCTATATCTCTAGAAGAATTTCGCTGTATGGCTGTATCTGCAGAGCAGTAGCTGTGGGGATGTAGGAATGCATCTTTTGAGCATTAGATATGGATCTGAATCTTTAGCTATATTTCTGTTGTAGGGCTGCATCTGTATAGTAGTAGCTTCAGGACTGTGTCTCTAGATCAGTAGCTTCTGGACTGTCTCTAGATCAGTAGCTTCAGGACTGTGTCTTTAGATCACTAGCTTCAGGACTGTGTCTCTAGAGCAGTAGCTTCAGGACTGTGTCCCTAGATCAGTAGCTTCTGGACTGTGTCTCTAGATCAGTAGCTTCAGGACTGTGTGTCTAGATCAGTAGCTTCAGGACTGTATAGAGCAGTAGCTTCTGGACTGTGTATGTAGCTTCAGAACTGTCTTCATAGAGAAGTAGCATCAGGACTGTATCACTAAAGCAGTAGCTTCAGGACTGTGTCTCTAGATCAGTAGCTTCATAACTGTATTTATAGAGAAGTAGCTTCAGGACTGTATCACTATAGCAATAGCATCAGGACAGTATCTATAGAGCAGTGGCTCCAAGACTGTATAGAGCAGTAGCTTCAGGACAGTATAGAGCAGTAGCCTGAGCACTGTATCTATATAGCAGTAGCGTCAGGGCTGTATTTATAGAGCAGTAGTTTCAGGACTGTATTTATAGAGCAGTAGCTTCAGGACTGTATTTATAGAGCAATAGCTTCAGGGCTATATTTATAGAGCAGTAGCTTCAGGACTGTATCTATAGAGCAGTAGCTTCAGGACTGTATCTATATAGCAGTAGCTTCAGGACTGTATTTATAGAGCAGTAGCTTCAGGGCTATATTTACAGAGCAGTGGCTTCGGGACTGTATCTATATAGCAGTAGCTTCAGGACTGTATTTATAGAGCAGTAGCTTCAGGGCTATATTTACAGAGCAGTGGCTTCGGGACTGTATCTATATAGCAGTAGCTTCAGGACTGTATCTATGTAGCAGTAGCTTCAGGACTGTATCTATAGAGCAGTAGCTTCAGGACTGTATCTATAGAGCAGTAGCTTCAGGACTGTATCTAGAGCAGTAGCTTCAGGACTGTATTTGTAGAGCAGTAGCTTCAGGACTGTATAGCGCCATGGCTTCAGGACTGTATCTACAGAGCAGTAGCTTCAGGACTGTATAGAGCTGTGGCTTCATGACTGTATCTATAGAGCAGTAGCTTCAGGACTGTATGTATAGAGCAGTAGCTTCAGGACTGTATAGAGCAGTAGCTTCAGGACTGTATCTATAGAGCAGTAGCTTCAGGACTGTATCTATAGAGCAGTAGCTTCAGGACTGTATTTATAGAGCAGTAGCTTCAGGACTGTATAGCGCCGTGGCTTCAGGACTGTATCTACAGAGTAGTAGCTTCAGGACTGTATAGAGCTGTGGCTTCATGACTGTATCTATAGAGCAGTAGCTTCAGGACTGTATCTATAGAGCAGTAGCTTCAGGACTGTATAGAGCAGTAGCTTCAGGACTGTATCTATAGAGCAGTAGCTTCAGGACTGTATCTATAGAGCAGTAGCTCTAATGAAGGGATAGATAGATGCAAGAGTAGTAGGAGTGTGTGAATGAAAGCAGCTTTTATTGCCCAGTCACATTCATCACACTGCTGTGAGAGACAAACAACACTTTTTTTTTCCCACTTCTTATTTAATCCAGATTTGTGATCAATTTTAACTGAATCTGTTGCCATGATCAAATCAAAACTCTATCATTAACAACAATATTAGAGCTGCATGACCCATGTGGCATGCTGTGTGTGTTGCAGGCGTTGCACAGGTCCTAAACAGGTTGGATGGGAAACCATTTGATGATGCAGACCAGAGACTGTTTGAGGTATAACTTATGCACTCAGTTTTAAAACAATTACTATGTAATGTCTATTGCTTCACTAATCACTTCTTTCCATTGTTCACTGTGTCTATACCATTTCTTCTCTCTCTGTCTCTCTCTCTCGCTGTCTCTCTTTCTCGCTGTCTCTCTCTCTCTTGTTCAGGCATTTGTGATATTCTGTGGACTGGGGATCAATAACACAATAATGTATGATCAGGTGAAGAAATCTTGGGCCAAGCAGTCTGTGGCCCTGGATGTAAGTCTCTCCAGGCAGACACACACACACACAAACACACACACACACACACACACACACACACACAAACTGTTGTATCTCATAATATGTGCTTCCTTTTAGCCTATTTTGTAGTCCTATATGAATCTGAACAGCTTCTTTCTCTGATGCATCTTAGCCGCTTGTCCGAGCGTGCCAAACAGATAAAGCCATGCTAGCCTTCCACGCATGGAATGACTTTACTCACAAAACATGAAAGGGAGCTTAAAATTAAGAAAATGAAACCACTTGTTTATCAGGGCTACTTCACCTTACAAGAATTCAGTATCTCATCTGCTGTTCAACACAGAGCACATGTACATGTAGTTATCATTTACTTCAATTTTATAATGACTTAGTTACTCTAATAAATCGTTAGATTTATTTACAGTCTCGACTTCAGTTTTGCTGTTATTACTGTCCTTCGTACCGTGTAAGTAATTAAAAAAATATTACGAAATGCTAATGCTAGTGACTAGCAGCTGCAGCCAGTTTGTAACCAGCTTTGCTGTAATGACATTAAATATACATAATGCACGATTCTGGCCGCACCCCCTTCTTTTTATGAGCGTGTGTCGATGCAGCCTACAGCCTACACTCCAGCTACAGGTGACACTTAAGCTATTAGTGATGCTATCATCAATCAGCAATAGTTAAGGCTCAAGGTTAAGGCTCAAGCCCCAATGCAAACCCCCCTGACCCCCAAGTGCCAGCCCCCCCTCCATTATTTAGTTGGGGAAACTCTAGATTTAGGGCTTGGTCTTAGGGCTGTCAATAAGACTACAGTCTTTGATGCTGTTTGTAGACAGTGTTATACATTATATGAGTATAGTATATCTATATAGATATATACCGTGTGGCGATGCTGAATAAACATGAGCAATGATGAAATACGTAGGTGCGAGGGTTAAGGAACAAGAGTTCATTGCATACAAATGCGTACTTATACACACAAGAGGTTTGGGAGCAAGAAATGTGACGCTCCAGTGAACAGTGAGGGAGAGAGAAAGCAGAACGCATCACGTGTTAGTGTGTGTGTGTGTGTGTGTGTGTGTTGGTCCGTGTGTGTGTGTGTGTGTGTGAGCATGTTTTTATATCTTCCTGGGGACCAAAAGGTTAGGATAGGATTATCAGACAGTTAACTAACCTTTGGTTAGTTTCCATGAGTGTTAGTTTTTTAAAGAGCCTAAATGTTTCCTTTGATTACCGAGGTTACAGTATTAAGTTATTATTGCTTTCATTAGCTGTGTCAATAATTATCATAATCGTGTGTGTGTGTGTGTGTGTGTGTGTGTTGACTTTGTGTGAAGACATGCAGTATTTAGAAATTATTTAGTGGAGGTGTAAACTTAGCCACTTTCCTTAAAACATGTTGTAGATGACAATAACCTAGTTGTATAAGTGTGCACACCCATAATCTAATACTTAGTTTAAGCACCTTTTGATTTTATTACGCAGTCTCTTTGGGTAATAGTCTTGGCAATATTCTCTTCACATTCTTGCAAAAATATTCTAGCTCCATCAAATTTTAAGGACATTTCCTGTGCACAGCCCTAAAACCTGATGCTGCCACCACAATGCTTCACTGTGGGTATGGTGTTCCTTTGGTGTGCTTTTTTTTGCACTAAACTTAGCTTTTGGAATTGTGGAATTATTATAACTTTTGGAATTATGGAATTATTATAACTTTTGGAATTGGTCTCATCAGGCCATAACTCATTTTGCCACATGGTTTGGGGTGATTTAGTTGGGCTTGTTGTTTTGTGAGAAAGGGCATCCATATAGCTGCCCTACCTCATAGCCCAGACATGTGAATAATACAAGAGATTGTCACATGCAGAGAGTAATCAGTATTTGTCAGATATTCCTGCAGCTCCTTTAATGTTGATATAACTATGGTGCTCCATTTTCTCCACTTGCTGATGATGGCCTTCATGGTGTTCCATGGTACAGCTAATGTTTTGAAAATTTTCTGTACCCCTTTCCTGATTTATATCTTTCGACAGTGAGACCCTGTAAAGGCTTTGACAGCTCTTTGCAGACCATGGCTTCAGAACTCAGATGAAACCAAGACTATGTAAATAAAATCCTACTGAAACAGCTGATCTTTATTGGGGGTTAATCAGAATAATTTCATTGATGACAGCTGTATAATAATTTCTTTTGAACATGAGATTGAATGTGATTGGTTCATTCTGAACACACCCACTTCCCTAATTATAAATGGGTGTTCACACTTACGCACAAAATTATTGTAACTTTTTTATTTTTTTTATTTTTCCCTAAAATGCTTCTGATTGTTTTTCACTTTTTATACATTGTAATTTCACACTGAAATTGAGAAAGTTCTGACATGATTTATCTTGGTTTAATATATTTTTTTTTTATCACAAAAACTTTATATGTTCAGTGATGATAAATGCCTTTGTATGTGTACCTGTATACATTATTACAGTACTGTTATGATTATGTAATAAATACACTGTCAAAAACACTGAGTTAAAAACGGCTGAATAAATATGAGCCGGAACACATTTTGGGATAAACTAAACCATCAAGTTGGGTTGTTGATTTTAACCCAGCAAATGGGTTGCTTTTCAACCCAAAGGATGGTTTCATTTTACAAAAACATTGGGTTAATTTTATTTCATAAATGTGTTAATATTTTCAAGGTTATTTTTACCATTTGAAAATGTGAAATCTACCACATTATAAACAAACATGTCAACATCTCCTTTAAACCCAAGGTGTTCAGAAATGTAGTGCTAGAGCTGCTAAAGTGGTGTTTATATATAGACTTTGAAGTAAATGGCTCAAATAAGTTATATATTTAAGAGGAAAATGTATGATTTTGATCAAAGGAGATGCTTAAAACATCCAAAAAAACTGAGTAACCCACTTACGATCCAGTGGGCATTACAAACAAGTAAGACAAAGCTAACGAAGATAGCGGTGCATTTAGTGCCATGTAAACTGGACTGTTATCGCACATTTTTCTTTTTTCTAGTGTGCAGTAATGGTTTTATGGATATTGATACGAACCTTGTTTCTCCAAATAAATGTAATAGTCGCTCTGTGTGAAAACTGCTACCTCCACATTAGGTGAATTCAAACTGAATTGATTTGACCCAAGGAGGGGGTGGGGGAGGGGTGCATTGATTCGGCTGTCAGTGAAAATGACCCAGCCAATAACCCTGCAGTTGGGTTACACAAAACTACCCCAAATCTACCCAAGACTGAGAAAATAACCCAATTAAATGACCCAAAATGTTTAACCCAGCATTTGAGTAGAAAAAAATAACCCAGCATTTTTTAAAGTATATAATATAAAGTCCAGCAATTAAAGCATTTATCACACTGATTAACACACTGATGTGTATGAAGAAGTATTCAGGTGGTTTTCACCACCCCTAATGGTTAACACTTTTTTTTTTTGAAAGTCATGCACACTTTTAATATCTGGCTTGTCTGGTCTTGGGGTGGCACGCCTCAGCAGATTCCATCAATTTCTCTGATTTTACACTTGATTTCATGCAATAGTTAATTGCCAGGAATGGTCAAGCCTGCATCACACATTACTCAGTTATTACTCTTGAATGTTGAAATTTGTCAGACATGAGCTTGACATCACATCAATGAGTAAAGCGTCTCTCTCTCACTTTCTCTCTCTGAAGGTGCTGTCGTATCATGCCACTTGCTCTAAGACAGAAGTGGACAAGTTTAAGGTAAAACTTTATTTAAAGCAACACAAACAAGTTTTTCCTACTAAATTCTTAGACTTCTCATTACTGATAGTACCTGAGCATTAGTGTCTGTAGAATGATTGTAAAATGCCTGAAACACATTTAGAATGGCACGCTGGGTAGTGTTATTGCCTCATTGTTCCAGGGTCCCCGGTTCAGTCCTGAGCTTGGGTTACTGTCTGGGTGGAGTTATGCCTGTTTTCCCCATAGCTGGCTTCTCTGGTTTCCTCCCAGCACACAAAAACATCCCAATAAGTGGACTGGCTAAGCTAAATTGCTCCTAGGTGTGAATGTGTGTGCGCATAGTGCCCTGAAATAGACTAGTGTCCCCATTCAGGCTGTATCACAGTCTCATGCCCAGTGTTCCCATGATAGGCTCTGGATTCACCATGACCACAACCAGGATAAAACAGTTACTGCAGAATGAATGAATGAAAGAGATTCATTAATAAACAGGGGATTGAACTATAGCAAATTTTCCTCCACAAATGTCATTAGAAGCATCATTAAAAGGCATGCCTTTCTCTATTTAAAAATGTGAACTGAATAATACATAGCATGATATATGTCATTCATACACACATTAATTGTATGTTACACTATGTATTAATAATGATGCCAGTTCATTCGTGTTCCTGCAGTGCTCATACCATCATGGTAGAGTGATTTTTCCCTCATTAGTGATGGCACATCCATCATATTAGACTTTTCCTCAATGATTTTCGCTTTGAATGCCTTCATAGCCATAGAAAATTTGCTGGAGGCTTTGAAACCTGTAGGCTTTAAGTAATGTGCACAGCGGAGACTAGTCCTGCACAAATAATGCAGCTTTGAGCTCTGTCTCTCTATCTGTTTGTCTTTCCTTCTTACACTCTCTGTCAGACACCCACTCTCTCTTTCATGTACTCTCTCTCACTCTCTCTCTTTCTCTCTCTCTCTCTTACACACACAGACACTCTCACAGTGGTGCATTTTAAATGTCACTGAAACGCAAGCTCAACAGTCATTCATAAATATAGTGCTGTAGCACCACTAAAGCACTTTTTTATATATCTCACCTGTAAATTGGGCAGCGGAAGCTCAGATTTTAAGATGTTAATTTTGATTAGATATGTGATTAGATTAGATTATTAGATCAATTATTAGATCATTTGTATTAGATAAATGTAAGTCTCTCTGGATAAGGGCGTCTGCCAAATGCCGTAAATGTAAACGTGTATATACAGTGCTGTATACAGAGCATTACCTCTACAGTAGATACAGTACATAAGGAGAAAGAAAGAGGAAGAAAGACAAAGAGAGAATGTGAGAACGTTATTAATTTCCCTTCTTATTTAGGCTAGGCTCCAAAGGGACTGTTCTCCTGAAGGCAGTAAAGCGATGAAACCCTGAAACTATGATACAAGACACCACAGACATACAGAAACTAACGAGTAGTTGTTTAAATATGGTGAAGTAAAAATGACTAGATGTCCTCATGAATTTAAGATCAACTGTGCTCAGTTTGAGACTGGTGAATAGATGAAGAGACGATCGCTTCTGCTTTTTTTTGCATGTTTACCACCTCTTGATATTATTAGTAATAGAATTCACAGATACCTATAATTAGCATCTGTCAATGACATCACCAAACACATTAATTCCCTTGCCAATACTCTCTCTCTCTCTCTCTCTGTTTCTTGCACTCTCTAACACTCGCTCTTTTTCTGTCACGCTGTGTAAGCTCTATCTATAGAGCCCCTCATTAGCAGTTTATCTCTGTGCTGTTGAGATTCTCAGCTGTGCAAAGCTCAGTTTTAATTGGATAAGCAGACTCTGTGGAATCAGTAGCATCAGTAAGAAGCTACAAAGCCCTCCTCCATTGATGAAGGACCTGAATGAAAGTGGACGAGACACAGTGCCATACTGCAGCCATCCTCTGCATCCCTCCTCTCCAACTTGTGCCTTTCTACACAGTTTTTCCAAGCCCCACTGTTCTTCCCCTCCTCTAGTCTTTGATTCAAAGAGAGACAGACCACGCTCGGTGACTAGAGTGCAAACTGTTAGAGAGTATCACATTAGGACTGGTAAGTTTAGTATTGATTTAAAGCCACAGATCTCTGTGACTCAATGTATTTGTTGTGTCCTGCTTATACTAGGTACAATGTTACTTTATCACCGTTCTCTGCTAAATATTCTTGGTACATTACAAAGTATTTTTTCACCCCAAAAAACTGCTTATGTTTTGTCATTATTAATGTGTTATATCCTAGGCATTCCAGGTTTTTATTCATTCTAATAATAATAATAATAATAATAATAATAATAATAATAATAATAATATGTTTCAATTATATAGCACCTTTCCATAGCTCAAGGAGTCATAATAAAGACCACAGTACATGGATGGAAAGGAAACAGGAAAAACATGGATATACTGTACATAAAAATTGATGGGAACACACACACACACAAAAAAAATAAATATATTTATGCAAGCTCCAGACACACAGGGCAGAGGCAGGAATTGAACCCCCAACCCTGGAGGTGTGAGACAAACATGCTAACCACTAAGCCATCGTAGCCCCCGTGAGAAATTTTCCACAGTATAACATACGGCACATTTCCAATTACTTATCGAACATATGATTCTGGACCCATCCTCCATATGAACATGTGCCAGAGATGCTGTGACCTCTGACATGTTTCACAATGTTTTGTTGCTACCCTGCTTTGCTATTCCTGGTGATACTACTGAGCTACCAGTGCCCATCTGTCTGTACTCTGAGAGGATATCCTGATTAAATCAAGGTCAGGTGTGAATAATTACATAGCACAGCCACACACTCAGTGTGTGTGGTGTCGAGATCATCTGGCTACAGATGTCACAACATCCAATTTGGGCAGAAAATAAGAATGACTGTGGCCTCCTACAGTTGTCTTCTACAGTGTCTTTTACTGAAAATATGCCTAGTACCTAGCACTGAACAATATCAAATCAACAGAAAATCTACTGAGGATATTGTGTCTGTGGTTCAAGTCATCCCAGTAAGTACAATGCGTCTTGAACAGTTCCCACTTTACACCTTACTGTCGAGTAATCCTAAATCAATGAATGCCATGATAATGCCTCTAATAATTTGCTCTGTCTGCTATGTGCAACAGCTTGAAGCCTGAACAAATGTGGTTCATGGTAGTAGACTTGGCTAATGGCTTCTGGTCTGTGCATATAGCACCTGAATCACAGCTATGACTGGTCTTACATAACATACAAGTAGAGGTCAACTGTATGTAGGCCTGTCACAATAACTACTTTTATTGGACCATATATTGTCTCAGAAATAATTGAGATAAACGATATTATTGTCATTTTAAGACCATTTTATATCATTGATGGTATAATGGTAATATAATAGCATAATAATGCAAGTACACACTTTCAAAGAGCAATGAATTTTTAATTCTTAAGAATATTCAGACATTCGAATTGGAAATGTAAAAAAAAAAATTCTAAATAAATGAAATATAAATAAAATAAAACCACACAACTAAAGCAATAAATAAAATGGACTTTAATACAGTATTGTGAATTCTTTATGCTTTATTATGGAAAACGTGACTTACCATTCTACCTAGCGCCTTAATTAAGTTCAAGTTTACGTGTGCATTCACGTCATTTTGTGCAGAAGCAAGTTGTAATATTACGTTTATGTTCTGTATATATCTGATTAAACTCATATGTGTATAAGATGCATTTAGGTGAGTTAATGTAAAGCGCTTCAGTTAAAGTAAAGTGCTTCAGTTTACCTCTGTTCATTCACTGTTCAGCTTCAACTCTCGCAGTTTAATTGGCTCAATCCCCGACATTATACGATTCTTTCTAGATTTTTCTTCTTCAAAAGACATTGTTAGTGCATTGTTAATATCTTGCATGTTGGTTTTTGAACAGTATGTTTTAATTATAATCTGTGCTAGTGTTTGCTACATATCTTAAGTTCGAATGCACACAGTTTTTGCATTCGAATGTGCATTTATATCTTAAATTCAATGAATATTCGAAGTTCGATTTTTAATCTGACAGCCCTGGAGCAGATGAGAGGACAGAAGCAGCATAAATGGCTAAAATGTTGGTGACATTCATTCACATGTAAAAAACACACATGTAAAAACAATGGGCAATATTGAGGTCAGCAAAAATGATCAAGGTCCTCTCCACATATCATGCAATATTTCAGTAATGTAATTATTGTGACAGGCCTAACTGTATGTAACAGCAGTATTGATTTCCAGACTTTGCACCAGAGTAGACGAGTAAGATACGGATCCTTCTGATTCTGCCAACACAAATCATTATTACGCTAACTATTCTCATTTTGTGGAGTCTAGATGGTGTCCAGTAGTATCTGTGTAATATATTGTGTTGAATGATCAATGCTGAATGAACTTTCACTTGTCTTCTTCAGCATTTCAACCTACATGTCCTCAATTCTCAACTACTTTATTATGCTTGATATTGCACCCCAACAGTTTAAGCAATATTATCCATGTTTTAAGTTTCTGTACATGTGACCAAACAGATGTTTTATAGCATACAGATGCTTTATTAGCTCCTTGATAAGAATGACTAGGATCAAACGTATTACAATTACATTGAGTTCTATAGGAAGCATACTGTTCCTATTTTAAAGTCATAGAAACTATTAGTTTGTTGATATTTTTAGGATGTTGGTTTTAGCCCTCTCATTTTTCACATGGGTAACACTGTATTTGGATAGACCACTGTACACATGCTACAAAGAGTCAATAAACCGTTTATAGACGATCAACAACCTGTAATTTGACTGTCATCAACAAGCCTATCAACTAATTCTAATATGTCTGTGTCAATGGCTTAGGTTGTTGCTGTTTATAACTGTTGGTCAGTTGACAATCAGTTGATAGACTTATTCATTACAGTCCATAGATGTACAACCCCAATTCCGAAAAAGTTGGGACAGTATGGAAAATGCGAATAAAAACAAAGAGTGATTTGTAAATGTACTTTGGCTTGTATTTAAACAAAACAAAACAAAAAAACTTTTAAAGACAAGTTATTTGATGTGTTATCTAATCAACTTCATAGTTTTTTGAAGATAAACATTTATTTTGAAATTGATGCATGCAACACGTTCCAAAAAAAGTTGGGACAGGGGCAATTTCACCTTCTACAGTGCACAATAGAATTAAAAGATTCAAGGAATCCGGTGAAATCTCGGTGCATAAAGGGCAAGGCCGATAACCACTTCTGAATGTGCATGATCTGCGATCCCTCAGACGTCACTGTCTTAAAAACCGTTATGAGTCTGTAATAGATATCCTGACATGGGCTCGGGAATACTTTGGTAAATCTTTTTTGGAATTTACTTTGGTAAATCCACAGATTAGTTAAGGCTTTACTATGCAAAGCAGAAGCCATACATCAATGCTGTCCAGACTTCTCTGGGCTCGGTCTCATCTGAGATGGACAGAAGCACAGTGGAATCATGTTTTGTGGTCCATGGAGTCAACATTTCAAATAGTTTTTGGACAAAACAGCCGTCGTGTTCTCCGAGCCAAAGAGGAAAAGGACCATCCAAGCTGTTATCAGCATCAGGTCCAAAAGCCAGCATCTGTTATGGTATGGGTGTGTGTCTGTACCCATGGCATGGGTAACTTGCACATCTATGAGGGCATCATTAATGCAGAAAGATATGTACGCATTTTGGAGCAACATATGCTGCCATTTAGACGTCAGGATTTTCCAGCAGGACAACGCCAAACCACATTACAAGCGCATGGCTGCATAAGCAGAGCGTACGGGTGCTAGCATGGCCTGCCTGCAGCCAAAAAAGGCAAGGAAGGTCCCGTACATTTGTGCAGCTAAAGAAACACATAATGGATGAATGGGGGAAAATTCCACTTGCTAAACTTAACCAGCTAGTGTCTTCAGCACCCAAACACTTAATAAACACTAAATTTCCTTATTAAAAGAAAAGGTGATGTTAAACAGTGGTAAACAGTTGACTGTCCCAACTTTTTTGGAGTGTGTTGCACTCATGAGATTTGAAATAAGTGTATATTTTCAAAAATAAATTAAATGCACAAAGTAATAATAATAATAATAATGTGTTAATAATGTGTTTTCAATATAGTACAGGGTGAATTGAATTTTCAAATGACTTTTTTTTTTTTGCATTTTCCATACTGTCCCAACTTTTGGACTTGTATATACATTTAACTAACCAACTAAAGTGGCACCTTCAAGCATTCTTGAAAGGGATCAAAAACACGTTGTTTTATAATAGTTTTGTTTTGAGCCAGAAATACCTGACAAAACAGATTTCAAAAGTACAACTCTCTGTCTCTCTCTGTCTTTGTCTCTCTCTGTCTCTTCTCTTCCAGGCAGCAAACATCCCTCTGGTGTGTGAGCTGGGCATTGATAAGCTCTCCTTTGATGACTTTTCTCTGGACGTGGATGCCATGATAACTGCAGCCCTGCGCATGTTCATGGAGCTTGGCATGGTGCAGAAATTCAAGATAGACTATGAGGTCTCTCTCTCTCTCTGTCTCTCTCTCTCTCTCTCTCTCTCACACACACACACACACACACACACACACACACACACACACATACACATATACATACATTTCCTTCTGTGCCACTCTTTAACCTCATGCCTCATTTAAGATGAGGTCATGTTGCTCTGTATCACGTACTTATAGCCTTAAATGTTTCTCTTTCTTTTCCATCTGTAATCTGTTCTTTCCGCCATCATTTAAAAAAAAAAAACTAAAAGTCAAGGAATAAAATCCTCTCCAGCTCCCTACCCTTCATCCAGCTCTGATATAGAAGCATGTACTACTATCACATGTTTATGCTCTTCTGTTTTTCACACTCTTTTTCTTTAGACTCTGTGTAGGTGGCTGTTGACTGTAAGGAAGAACTATCGTATGGTTCTGTACCACAACTGGAGACACGCGTTCAATGTCTGCCAGTGCATGTTCTCCATGCTTACTGTAAGTCACACACATACAAAGTTAAGAACATGTTGACATTGCTTATGGGCGCCATGTACTGTACCTCCATGTGTATGATTATATGTGTGTGTGTACATGCTGAGGTTTTTTTCTTCTTCAGTATTTAATACAGGGAAGTGGGAAGGCATGTGATGTGTATCACATCTTTTTTTAAAATTATTTTTTACTTACATAATCATTTCAATAATTAACATCACAGAAACTAAAACAAAGGCAGGAATAATAATATGAAAAGGCAGAAATGTTCAATGTGAAGGATTTCCACTGCTGTAGCCTGTGTACCAGAGGAAGCACCTCAGCACTGTTCTACTAACATTTGCAGCACTGTGCACTTGGTCTGCTCTGCTTCATGCTGGAACTGTTCCCCGAATCCCTGATTGTGTTGCATTTTTCTACTTTTTTGAAACACTTCCAAAAACAGTGTGAAAATGGGCCTGAAATATACACAGTGAAAGCCAGACTAGATCACATATTAAATGGAAGTGAAATGCTTTCAGTGTTCTCTGCAGTATGCGCCCTAGGCAGGAAGAACACTACTGCGTTAGGACCACTATGGGCTGTCACACATGGAAGATCCATTTTTTCGTACCCTTTGAGTCAGCGTGCTAGGCAGAGGTAACACTAGAGTGTTAACTGACCATCTTGGATAATTCTGCCAATCCTCAAATCCACCCTGTCACGTAAACTGGGTGGAGATGGACGCAAGCGCAGTTAAAAGCTTTAATGAGAGGCAGGCAAACAAATCCAATACGATAAACAGAGACGCAGTCAAAAACAGACAATCAAACTGATTCAACCCCCATTGCAAATCAGGTTTATTGTCAACATTTACAGACTTTCAGCTGTTTGCAATGAACAAATCAAACAAAAACAGTTGAAATAGTTCAACACGACGAATGCTTCAAGTGGTTTCCCCAAATACATCTGAAAATGCAACTGTAGACGAGAAACAAGGAAACGAGGATGAGAGCAGGATCAAAAACCAGGAAACGAGGACAATGAACAAAGGCTTGGTATGACTCTGGTGGCAAAACACAGAAACAATACTTAATACGAGGGGTTTAAAGACTAAACGTACTCAAAGGGGATAACACAGAACAGCTGAGACATTAGGAAACAACCAATAACAAGACAGGGGTGGAGACATGACATAAACCATAACAAAACACAAAAAGTAAACAAAAAAGTAAAGTTTGACGTCCCGGAAGTGTGCGCTGCTCGCTCTGAGGGGAAATCTCTGACACAGTATTTATATCTTGAGATTCTGAAGTTAAAAAGTTCCATAGAAAGTCAGTAAGAGTACTAGTAAGAAATACATAGAAAGTGCAAACTATGGAATTATAAATAACATACAACGTGAATAAAAAATACTGTATGACTTTAATAAATAGTGCTAGTAATCAGAAGGGTGAGAGTTTGAACAACTGTTGGACTCTTTAGCAAGAATCATAACTGTCAACACCTTGGATTGGATACTTTCTTAATTTTAAGTCCTTTTTTGGATAAAAATCTATAAAAAAAGTTTTTTTAAAGTATAAAAAGTAAATAAGATTTTTTTTCAAGCAATTGCAATTTTTTATTTACTAAAAAACCCCGACGTGGACGGCACAGTTGTGCAGACATTGCCATGTCACATCTCCAGGGAGCTGGGTTTGATCCTGAGCTCAAATTACTGTCTGTGTAGAGTTTCTGTGTGTATTCTCTCCATGTCCATGAAAACATGCAGATTGGCGAAGCTAAACTCTCTGTAGGTGTGAATGAGTGTGTGAATGGTGCCCTGTGATGGACTGGCATGCCATCCGTAGTGAATTTTTCTCCGGATGCACTGCGACCCTGACCAGGATAAAGTGGTTAATGAAGATGAATGGATGAATATGGCATGCCATACTTTTTTATCCAATTTGAAGTTACATTTAATGTTGTGGAATATCACTTACATGACAGTAACTATAAATAGTGGTTCCCTAAACCATCCTTTTTTTCTCTTGAAGCTACAGCTTGCCATGTTACAGAGAACACTTTATAATGAATGAGTATATCTCTGACTGTTACAGGAAATGCTGACATTGGAGACTCCTTTCAACAAAGCTAAATAAATGTCTCCTCACATAAAACTGAATCACATAACACCATATGAACAATTAAACACGTTTTTAAAATCCATTTTTATAGCGTGTCTGCAATACAATTCCCTGTGTTAGATCCTACTACAGAAAGGATAATATATCAGAACAAGTGCACTTGTATAAACCTGTGGCTTGCCTTGCAACTGCTACTACTGTCAGAGCCATGCTGTTATAGAAATTAAAATTCATCTGACCAGTCAGGATAGAGAATTCACCAGCACTGTGGAATTAATACATGTAAATTAAACAAAAGCAAATTAATAAATAGAGCACAAATAATTATTTGCATTTAACTTAATTGTAATGCAATCTGTCAGCTAACCTGCACAGACCAATTATCGTATATTGTTTTTGTTACATTGCCATGTAACCTCTATGAAGCCCTCCTTTTGATGACATCATATGGCATCATATATGCATGTGTGTGTGTGTGTGTGTGTGTGTGTGTGTGTGTGTGTGTGTTCCAGACTGCAGGCTTCCAAGAGACCCTCTCAGAGTTGGAGACCTTAGCACTCATTGTTGGCTGTGTGTGCCATGATTTGGACCACCGTGGAACCAACAATGCATTCCAGGCCAAGTATGACACGCATACCAATATTGATTGCCCATAACCACAGTTTATCATCAGCCTGCTCAGCTGTAACAAACAACCTGATTGATAAGCACCTTATGCAATTCCAGTCATAATCCTTGATCGATGTAACTAACCCAAAATCAAAGAACTTAAGATTAAATACTGAGACACGTTTCATTATTAGAGAACACTCTAGCATGTTTGTGCCATCCATGTATTCGATGGAATTGCATAAGCATTCATCCTGATCGAACTTTGCCTCATTTTGTAGTGTTACATTCTAGAAATGGAATGGACTTGGGGTTTGGCAAAGGGGGTGCCAATATCGGTTGTGATTGCATGAGTAATCACCCACAGTCAACTGGAAGTGTATGTGTGACACAGAGGTCTAGATTTGGCAAATATATAAACTTGTGTTGAGAGAGAGTGTGTGATGGATAAACAGTAAACTCATCGGTAAGTCAGGGACAGCACACTCAACTTCTATTCCATCTTTCACTCATCTGCCAATGAACTTGCTATCTATATTACCTTTTATTTGGCAGGGCATAAAGCACGCCCTTTCCACAGTTGTGAGTAAGATATAATGTGTCTTTCTCTCATCACATTCTCATCATATTGCTCTCAGGACAGGTTCTGCTCTATCTCTCCTCTATGGGACCTCAGCTACTATGGAGCATCACCACTTCAACCATGCTGTCATGATTCTGCAGAGTGAAGTAAGATCCCTCGCTCACACACGTTTCATCCCATTCAACATCATTACAGAACAGCAGAACTAATAAGATCACAAGTTACTTACTTTAATAACGGCACTGGCAGCTAACATGGCTGTGGCGTCTGTCAAACACGCTTTTGAGTCCATGGCAAGAAAAAAAAGGGTAACACAGCACTACTGAATGCAATCAATCAATGTAATTACGGTCAGTTAATGATGAGAGACAGGTGTGTGTAATCAGAGGCAGGTTAAGATGGGGAGAATTAAAGGGGGAGAAAAAGAGAAAGAAAGAGAAGAAGATGTTTCGGATATTGTAGCTAATTTTACAGCATGCTCTCTTCACATTACAGCTTCTAGCAACACCTCTGGCAAACCAGGTTCACCGGATACTTAACAAAAGGAATAAGCAGAAATGATCAAATGATATTTTGGCAGCCTCTTTTGGTGTTGATCCTCTCCTTGCACCCTGCTGAGTGAAAATCTGGACGAAAGCTCCTTAACAGAAGTCAGTGGACTAAATGGGAATGTTATCTCTCTCAGATTGGACTCCTACTGCTACTATTATATACACTGGTTTCTAAATATTTCTAGTGCTATAAGAAAACCCAGCAGTATGCCCAGTTTGAAACAAAGCTACCAAAACACAGTCAGTCTTTCTTATTATGTGTGTCAGTTTCTCCCGCTCTGGTACCAGTGAAGTCTTGGTATGATGAATAAATATGCTGACAGAGAAATATTACAGTTTTCACTGTTATTAAACATGCTGTAGACAAAATATTTGACAAGAAGGGGATTGAAAGGACAAAAATAGGTTTGTCCTAAAAAAAGGTTCAAATCCCGCCAATGCGATATCCAAGGATTTCAGCGAGAGCAAAATTGCCCGTGATGTCTAGGTGGGTGGGATGGCGTTACTTTCACCACTGTCAATTAAAGAGACACTACTCAGTCTTAGGTGTTTATGATTGTGGAAGAGGGCAGTGTTACACTACTCTATGATATGGCATGAGCAACAGCTTGAAAAGGTGCAGTGTCTGGCATCGTGTCTTGGAGGAAACACATGCTAGCCTTCACCCTCCCAGATTAGTAGCTGTCATATTATAGGGGAGAGCTAGCTAGTGGGTGGGAATTGCCCAATGACCAATTTGGGAGAAAATGGGGTAAAAAAAAACCAAAACTGTTGTACTTCCAGCACCTTCTCTGCCCTAATAAAGAAATAATAACTCAGTTACAACAAATGAAAATGTATTACTCATTATGGTTTACATTATGTGTGTGAGCAGTGTGTGTCTCGAGTTATAACATCTGACATCAATATCTAATCCCTCCAGGAGTTTGCGATTTTGTGATCACAGAAATGAACGCAAAATCAATGAGGAGTTTGCAATTTTTCGAAATTACAGCGGATTTTCCGCAGATTTGGGCCAAGACGCGTCATGTGACATCATCACAACGTGCATTCAGTCAGAGTCCTCTTTGATTCACGTGCGTTGAACATGAGTAAAGCTAAAAGGTCTCATTTACCAACAAACATCACTGTGAAAGACCGTGGAAAACAATTTTGTGCCAGTTTAAGTAGTTTTCTGCAAAATAAAGCACAAAAAACGAAGCATGTTCCATTGCAAATTTTGAAAAAAGCCGCAGCAAAATCAAGCATTTTCGGCTGCAACAATCACTAAAAACACAAAAGTTACAGAAATAGAAGGTCTCACATCATTTTAGGTATTCATAATATCTGGCTTTAATGTTTAGACATTGCTGAAAGCTACAAATTATTGGGGGCTGGATAAAAGTGTAAGGTCTCCATGAGCAGGGTTGTGTAGATGTATAAATAGATAAGGTGGCTGCTGTTGCTCTCATTTGCTTTCATTATTCTAGTATATTATAAAGATGTTATAGATTCCATGAGAGGCTCAATAAAATATTTAACTAAAATGTCACCTTTCTGATTAGTAAGAGCCCGCAACCAAGGACGACCACAGAAATGATAAGTCCTATTGAAAACCCACTAAAGAAGTAACAAAATAGAAATAGACTGATTTGTCTGTCATTACGTATCTTGATGTTTTCCGTTCCGAAGACACACATCTTTGCTCTTTTCCAGGGCCATAATATATTCTCCAATTTGTCATCCCGGGATTATGGAGACCTCATGCAGCTGCTGAAACAGTCCATCCTGGCTACAGATCTCACACTGTACTTTGAGTGAGTGTTTCTGCATGTCTCTGCACTTATTAAGAGTCTTTCATACACATACATGCAAATGCAAACAGTAAAATTCTCAACATTTCTAAAGTCATTCTGATCTTTTTTTTTTTTTTAAATGTTCTGTTTAGTCAGATTTTCACAGCAAAGAGAACTGACAAACTGCAGAACTGCAGTTCAATTAAAAACATAAAAGTATGCATTTAACACCCCACATAGACCCAGCCCACCCCCAGTCCACCCTCAACCCACTGATTGAGCCTTCCAACCACCACAGAAGTGTAAAGAGAGGAAACAGAAATCAAATAATTAAATAAAATACAAAATCAAACCAAATAAATAAAAAGGCTGTCACATGAAGCCAAGAAGAAAGAAACCACTTTAGAGCTTTTTTGGAATGCCAAGGGCAACATCTTAAAAAGTCTTGTGTGTTCGACCATGAACAAATATCTAATTTTCTCCAAATAGACAAAACGTCTCACATCATCTAGCCAATATGATCATTCTGACCTTTTCTTATGGTTCCAGTCCACTGAGTATGCCGATTAAAGGCAGTAGCATAGCTGCAGGATCTTAGTGTGTGTGTATGATGAAACTGTGCTGGATTGGTTGTGACTTGATGTTTCGTAAGCCTCTACTGCCTCCATGTGGTTAGAGGGTGAAATACACAAAACCATTTGCACTCAAAAACTAAAAGCACTGTCAGGTGCTACATCAAAGAATGTACAGGAGAACAAAAGAAGTCTGCATTAAAGGTTATTAAAGAGGGTGCAGTTAATTATATATATGGCGAGGTTCTCTTCAGCTGTCAATAAAATATCTGCTAAGAGAAAATACTCCAGTCCCAAGCTCTATTAAAAATATATATATAGACATAAAAATCCAACCACTTAGGACAGTCAGTTTTGAAAGTTCCCTTCTTGCAATAGTATTTAGATGTTATAGTGTAGACAGCTATATTTCACGAACTACCCCAAAATCACTGATTACATCTCTAATGCAGATGTGGAAACTGATCAGGAGGTTTGTGATTGGCAGAAAATACTTGTGTATTTTGGACATAAAAAGTGAAGACAATAATGTTTTAAAGACACGATTGGAAATAAAACCAAAGCACTTGTTCGTTCTGCTGCCTGAATTGTGCTATCATTAATATGCGTTTTCCACAGGAACAGAAACCGTTTCTTTGAGCTGGTGAATAAAGGGGAATATAACTGGAACGTTAAAGAACACAGAGATATGTTCAGGTCAGTCACTTAGACCCAATTATGCCTAGCTTTCACCTGAGTATCGGCCATTGCTTTAATGCTGTTAATTAATTAATATAGGCTGAAAAGCAATGTTACATCTTGTGATTAACATGATTCTCTCTGTGTCTTAGATCAATGTTAATGACTGCATGTGATTTGGGAGCTGTGACCAAGCCGTGGGAAATCTCTCGCAAGGCAAGCACTGACTCTTTCTCACTCATTCTCGGGGCGGCTGTGTTAGAGCGGGTTGTCCACTAATCATAAGGTTGGAGGTTCGATTCCTGGCCCACGTGACTCTACATGCCGAAGTGTCCTTGGACAAGACACTGAACCCCAAGTTGCCCCCGATGGCAAGCTAGCGCCTTGCATGGCAGCTCTGCTACCATTGGTGTATGTGTGTGTGTGTGTGTGTGTGAATGGGTGAATGAGAACCAGTGTAAAGCGCTTTGGAACCACTAAGGTTAAAATAAAAAAAGCGCTATATAAGTGCAGACCAGACCACTCATGTCATCATTTGTACTGTAATGTTCCTTACAGCATGTGTGCATATGTGTATGTTTATGTGTTGGTAAAGGTAGCCGAGCTGGTCACCAGTGAGTTTTTCGAGCAGGGAGACAGAGAGAGATCTGAACTGAAGCTGACTCCTTCTGTAAGTCTCGCCTGCATCACACACATCCACGTGCAACAAGTTCATTCGCAGCTTCTTTTTTTTTTTAAACGAACTTTGTAGAGAAAAAGTGTTTAGTAATTAGGTGGCTGTTGGACCAAAATCAAAAAGAATTCGCATTGCCATATAGCATAATAGTAATAATTATTAATAACATAAAATAAACTTGTTGACTCAACGTTATAAAAATAATGAGGACTGGTAAATGGGAAGCAAATTTAGATAACATTATTATTATTTTTTAATTGCACTATATTACTATGTACAAATATATAAATATTTATTTGAATGAATTTTTAAATTATATTTCAATTACATGTTTGCCTGTTTCACACATTTTCTCAAAGTGGAGTTGTACAGTTGTATCATTATTTTTGTTGTGTATAATTCTTAGAGTGGGATTTTTGTACATGATATTGAAGCTAAAAGTGTGATAACCTGTTAAACTGAATGACATTTCAGCTTGTACAAAACAAATGATTCAATTGTTTAGAAAACCTAACAACATAGTAGTATAAAGCCATGACATGAATTCAAAGCCGTTCATTCATTCATTCAGTTTTGAAAATCCTTGTTTTTTTTAACCTTCTTTAACAACAACCAGAATTTCTGTCTATGTGCATGAGATATCGACACTGCAGATTTAATTCCTGGGCTGGATTGTAAACAAACAGTCTGATTTAAAGACCATTTACTTTCACTTAAATTCAAAGGTCGAACACACAGACATGCTCACACACCCACACAAAATTAACAAAGCAAAAAGTCAAAAGCTTTTTCTTGTCCTTATGGTTCCTGATAATTGGAAATCATGGGGATTGGGGGGGGGGCACATTAGTAAAAGATGTAGCTTTTCAGAGCTTTGATGCTTAGGCGCTTTTGTGTACCGTGAAAGTAATTATGGCCTGGTGTGTAATCCTGGCCGGACACATTGCTTTTCTCCTCTGAAGTATCACTAGCCTCAGGTTTAGCACCCAGTCAAAGTGTTTAGCAGCAAGCATGTGGGCGTTCGCCATTATATATTCAGTCACAGTGCTCCAGCCTAGGAACTATCTCTCCACCGCAGTCTGCTTTCAGTAGTACTGCAATATTAAACACACATGCACACACACTCACACACACACACACACTGACTACTTCCAGCAAAACCATTGTATGGAATATTCTCACTCATGCTATGCACCTTCTCTGTAGCTGTGCTGATCTCCTGATGATAGAGTAAACATTTTACTGTTGTGCCAAGTAAAGCACTTGCTCATGTTCAGACTTCATAGTATTTCTGTCTGTACCACAAATATATAAAAGGGTGATGTTACCTACAGATTTCCTGTGTGTTTTTGTTTTCTAGGCCATCTTTGACCGGAACCGAAAAGACGAGTTGCCGGGTTTGCAGTTGGAATGGATTGATGGTATCTGTGCTCCACTGTACGAGGTAATGATGTTCAGCAATCCACCAAAGCACACATGCACATGCTATATTTCCACCTGGACCAGCAAAAGTTTAGTGAAGTTCAAATTTGCATACAGCCAATCAGGCAAAGGCTTTATGAAGGGGAAAACTTTCATTAGGTCATGACCACATACATAGAAACACCTTCTAGCAACAAGTGTGGACATGTTCCATGCTGAACATAGGCATTATTAGTGTATACAATTTAGCATGAATCATGGGATATGGCTGGTTAAAATCAGAGGAAAGTTTCTGGAAATAGTTCTTTGCATTTGCATAGCCAGCTGCTAAACAGAGTACCTGTTGTCTGTGGCACGTGACATTGATGTGTTCACAGAGAGACTGTCATCACATCTCTTCAAATTAGCAAGTGGTTCAGGCAGTCATATGATCAGATGTTGCATTAGGGCAGAACATGTTGGTGATTTAGTAACAGTGTAACTGAATTCGTAAGGATCATTAGTCTGTTATACTCAGAGTGTAGTGTGCACCTTTATTGCTGTCATCACCATTTCTACTCTCAGATTCATTCAGTAGAGAGTAGGGCTGATGAATTTTAATTTTTATAAGAATTTTAAAGATTCATGAAATGATCTACTGCCACAGGCAGAGTGAACATTAGCATTAGCCCTACACTATATATTTGTATCGTAAACCACGGAAGGTAAAAATCGTTGCAAAGACAATCACAAGGAGGCAAAAAAGGTGTTTATGATTCTTTTTTTTGGTTATATAGTGCTGGTTTTTCCAGTGATATGTAACTTTTCTTAATCTACCCTCGATCCATGAAAAAAAATGGTCTTCATGCACATACAGTGCACTCCACTAATATTGGCACCCTTGGTAAATATGAGCAAAGAAGGCTGTGAAAATTTGTCTTTATTGTTTAACTTTTGATCTTTTATTTAAAAAATTACTTTGCTCTCATGGATATCAAACAACTACAAACAAAACAGGTTTATCAAAAAAAGAAAATCTTTGTTAAATAAATGTGTGCCACAATTCCTGGCACGCTTTAGTCAATACTTTGTGCTACCTCCCTTTGCCAAGATAACAGCTCTGAGTATTCTCCTCTAATGCCTGATGAGGTTGGAGAATACATGGCAAGGGATCTGAGACCGTCCCTCCATACAGAATCTCTCCAGATCCTTTTCGAGTACGACGCTGGTGGACTCTCCTCTTCAGTTCACCCCACAGATTTTCTGTGGGTTTCAAGACAGGGGACTGGGATGGCCATGGTAGGACCTTGATTTTGTGGTCAGTAAACCATTTTTGTGTTGATTTTGATGTATGTTTTGGATCATTGTCCTGCTGGAAGATCCAACCACAGCCCCTTTTAAGCTTTCTGGCAGAGGTGGTCAGGTTTTCATTTAATATCTGTTGATATTTGATAGAGTCTATAATGCCATGTATCCTAACAAAATGTCCAGGTCCTCTGGCAGAAAAACAGATCCAAAACATTAAAGAGCCACCACCATATTTAACCGTGGGCATGAGGTACTTTTCCATATGGCTACCTCTCTGTTTGCACCAAAACCACTACTGGTGTTTATTGCCAAAAAGCTCTATTTTGGTTTCATCTGACCATAGAACCCGATCCCATTTGAAGTTCCACTAGTGTCTGGCAAACTGAACATGCTTGAGTTTGTTTTTGGATGAGAGTAGAGGCTTTTTTCTTGAAACCCTTCCAAACAACTTGTGGTGATGTAGTTGACTTCAGATTGTAGTTTTGGAGACTTTCTGACCACAAGACACAACTAACTTCTGCAATTCTTCAGCTGTGATCCTTGGAGATTTTTTGCCCACTTGAACCATCCTCTACACATTGTGTTGAGACAATATAGACACACGTCCAATTCCAGGTTGATTCATAACATTTCCAGTTGACTGGAACTTCTTAATTATTGCCCTGATGGTGGAAATGGGCATTTTCAATGCTTATGGTATTTTCTTAAACCCACTTCCCATTTTGTGAAGCTCAACAACCTTTTGCCGTACATCACAGCTATATTCCCTGGTCTTTCCCATTGTTATGAATGACTAAGGGAATTTGGCCTATGTGTTACCTCGTGTTTATACCCCTGTGAAACAGGAAGTCATGGTTGAACTATTTCATGTTCCTAGTCACCCAGGTGTACTAAAATATCCAATGTGAAATATCAATGGGAATATACTTCAAATATATTTTTCTCATATGAATTCATAGGGGTGCCAATAATTTTTGCACACCTATATTTAATAAAGATTTTTTTTGTAAACCTGTGTTGTGTTTGCAATTGTTTGATATCCATAAGGCCAGAGTATTTTTTGTGAATTTTTTGAAAAAAGATCAAAACGTTAAACAATAAAGACAATTTTTTACAGCCTTCTTTGCTTATAATTACGAAGGGTGCCAATATTAGTAGAGGACACTGTATCTTCTGATAGAAATAATGATTTCCTCATGTAAGGCCCCTAAAAACTCACAAATAGGCATCTTCCTATGGGGTTTTACATACTGGCATGGTAGAACTTACACAGTATAATATTTTTCCTGATAGAATGGCATTTAAAAGTCAGCCAAAGAAAAAAGAGTGACCCCAATAAACTATTCACATTATTGTTCTGAAGTAGCATAGCATTTTATATATTTAATTAGAAAACTCATATGTGTTTAAAAATATGCATGAAAAAGATCTCCATCCATCCATCCATTTTCTGTACTGCTTATCCTTACTGGGTCGCGGGGGACATCCTGGACGGGGTGCCAATCCATCGCAGGGCACACTCATACACACATTCACACACCCATTCATTCACCCATTTACACACTATGGACACTTGTGGACATGCCAATCAGCCTACAGTGCATGTCTTTTGACCGGGGGAGGAAACCGGAGTACCCGGAGGAAACCCCCCGAAGTACGGGGAGAACATGCAGACATACACAGGGCCATGGCGTATTTTAAAATCTGTTATTATTAAATATTAGTTAAACAGTGAATTTTGTCCTGGCATTTCTAATACAGACAGAAATGCTCCATTACTGCAAGTGTCTTTCCTCGCTGCAGGTTCAGTGCAACATGGGGAATTAGAAGAAAAATAACAGCCTGCTTAAAAACAATGGCGCCCTCTCTCGTATACAGTGGGAGACATGTCCCAGTTGACAATAAATCATCAGGCAGTTCAACAAAAAAAATTAACAGAGAAGACCAATCACCAGCCACAAACACAAAACAGGCCTTCATCTTTTAGTGCTAAATAATACATCTGTGTGACTTAGGTTTAATTTCATGAACTAAGTTAACTACAAAAAAATTGTAGTTGTTCTGGTCAGCGACAGTAGAAGCGTAGTCATGAGTGATACTGAAGAGGCTTTAAAGCTTTAGATGGCGTTTGATTTTTATCACAGTAGGGATATTTAACAGGTGTAGTAAAACTGACATGATGATATTGTAGGTCTTGGTAATTTACATTTTAATATAAAGTACTGTGCAAAAGTCTAAATCCGGGTGCACACTGTGTGATTAGTATTAGTCCTTTGCGACTGTTGCTTGTCAGACTGTATGAACACGATCCCCGCTGTAAGCCGTGTCACACTGTAGGATCTCAGCAGTCATTAATGTCAGACTGTACGACAGTCACGACGAGAAAGAACGATGCACGAAAGAAGACTCATACAGAGTAGGAGAAGACGCACTACAGGACCATGCCTCAAATCTTCTGACACTGCCAGAATTTAATCGGAGGTAACATTTTATCGCAACGGCTATTAATCGGCTGTCGGTGAACACGTCAAAGTAGCCATAAAAGACTACAGATTTTGGCCTTGGATTATTGGAATCTTTAAGGATTCTCAAAATTTGTCTCAGGCGACCAACTCGTGGCGAAAATCGTACAGCGTGAACTTGGCTTAAGGCCCCCTACTTTTTTTTTTAGCACAAACTTTGTTATAGATTTTTATTTTTAGGACTTCTACATTATCGAGTCAGTATAAAAAACATTTTAGATTCCCAAACATTAGTTTTCCAGCGCAAAGTTAAATGCTACAGAAAAATATTACTATGTCAGTAAAGAAAGCAGCATATTATGTAAGAGACCACTTTGCAGGCAAAATCACAATGAAGGCTGCTGGGTTTTTGCTGCAAAAATAAAAAGCAACATGAACGTCAAAGTCTCCAGAAGAACCGTGGCTGGTTCTGCGAGATGCTCAATAAAACTTACAGCTCATTTCCTTATAAAACTGCACTAATTCTACCGGAGACTACTAATAAAATTGGCGATGAATAAAATGGTCGTCAGACCAAAAATCGACTTTGTTATTACTCTTTACTGCTCTTTATAGTATTTTTTAAAATGTAGATACATTTAATTTCATTATTTCTGAAGGCATCTTTGCTCTACAGCATTTCTTTGCATGTGCAAAGAATATTGCACTGTACTGTTGCTACAAAATCATACTTATTAAACCTATAACATATGCCTGTTTTAAATATGCCTAATGTAATTCACACACAGGCTATAATTTGCTTTAAGATGTAATGCATATTCATAAAACAAATATATTAAATGTGTGTCAAGGTTCCTTCATTCCCAATAGACGTGACATATCAGTAATGAGGTTTATTATTCACGTCATTATGGCTGGCATTGTGTACATCAGATTTCATTTTGACTTCATCAGAATGCTAGTGTAATTAATCTAAATTGGATTACACTTGGTGATTAATTTCACTGAGCATGAAAACCGCTCAGATTGCGCTGCTTGCGTACAATATGTAGAGACTAACTTTATCCCTCTCATGAACAAAAATAAAGTAGGGGAAATATTTATTGGTTTATATGTGGGTCTAGGGTACTTGGTTCCATCCTGAACTCGGGTTACTGTCTGTGCCGAGTTTCTGTGCATGTTGTCCCTCTGTCCGTGTGGATTTCCTCAGGGTTCTCTGGTTTCCGCCCAAAACATGCCAGTAGGTAGATATGATAAATTGCCCCAAAGTTTGAATGTGTGTGCTTAGTGGCCTGTGATGGGCTATCGTCCCATCCTGATGCCCAGTGTTCCTGGGATTGACCTGGATAAAGTGGTTACTGAAAATGAGTGAGTAAGTGAGAAATGTTTACTCATGCTTTGATTTATGTGGGAGTTTAAATGATACAGTGTCCTGTGCATGACTAGTCATCCCCATTTACACACCTGCTTGTGTTCACATTGGGACAGATGTTTATATGATGATGTGTGACAACGCTGTGGCAGAATCTTAGTCTTCTCCTCTAAGTGTTTGCAGATATTGAATGGACAGTAATTTAAAATTAATTTCTGATAACTTTATGGATGATTATTCAATAGTGAATGGAAATAGAAAGGTCAGATCTATTTTTTTTTCTGCGTACTCTGCGGACACAGTGGTCTGTATGTGCGCCTGCCTCACTAGATGCATTTTAAGGTGAAAAACGTTGCATTTTTACAGTGCTTCAGAGCTAAACTTGGACTTGGTTAAACAAGAATACTGGAAATCTGTAAGGAGATTTTGCTTGTGAGAGGTGGAAAGAATGGCTAGCTCAGTTATTCACATCTGAATTCGTTCCCTGTTCACCATAGTGCACCGATTTGTAGTGTATGTTCAGCTTCTCAATAGACAAATCATATTCCCTGGATAGTTTGCTACATTATTACCCATAATTATACCACCAATGTGCACAAGTACCACAATGCATAGTGATTATTTTAGCTCAAAATTTACATGTCAGTATGGATACCTGACGATATTCAACTTTGTATTCAACTTTTTCATTAAAACAATTATTTAATGACCTGATTTAATGACCAAAGTAAAGCCAACAGGTACTTGTTAGTGCTTTATTTAATACAAAGAAAATTCATTTAAGATTCAAAGAAAATTTGTCTGACCTAACTTCAAAGTCCATATAACCCTGTCTCACTGTTACTCTCTCTGTTAGTTTGTTGTTAGACATTGTTGGAATCCAGACAAACAGCAGCCATAGCTCCAGGCACTAGCGGACCTTGGCATAGGCAACATAGGCGATTGCCTAGGACTACATTAGTGCATTGTGCTCTATTGAGATGCTTCTGAAATCTTATGGTGTGTCTGTGCGCTCACCGTCCTACACCATTAAACACTAGTGGTTGCCACCTGCTGCCCTCCCCCCACCCCCAGACCCGCCCCTGTTTGACATCTGAGTGTGTTCTGACAATAATATTGTAAGAGTGCAAATCATCAGCAAAGTGGTTAACAACAAAGCCTTAGCTCCCATAAGTCAAATGCAACCCCCTTCCCCTTGTTGATTCTCTTCTAAAGGAACTCATGACAAAAAAAATTAAAGGTATTGTAAAATGCATAATCTAATGCACAACTTACAAATAACATGTCATAGTCCCATATAAAGAATCCCCTATAAGTGAGTAGGATATATGCACCTGTCTACCTAGCATCACTAGGTAGACCCTTAAAGGTGCACTGTAGAACCCTTTACACTGTAGAAAACAGAGGGCTTTGCAGGAAGCTAAAGCGAACCCTTAAGTTGTACTTAACATAAGTTGTATACATAAATGAAAACCAATTTTAAACCAAACTAATATTTGTAATAAATATTCAAATATATATTAAAAAATATGCTCACCATGCATTTTATTTGGAATACCAGTACACCTGCTCATTCATGCAATTATCCAGTCATCCAATCAAGTGGCAGCAGTGCAGTGCATAAAGTCATGCAGTTACAGGTCAAAAGTTCACCAAAACTGGACAATTGTAAAGAGTTGTTTTTGGAGTGGTAAAGAGTGGATGTTGGAGTTGTAAAGAGTGGTTATTGGAGTTGTAAAGAGTGATTATTGGAGTGGTAAAGAGTGTTTATTGGAGTGGTAAAGAGTGGATATTGGAGTTGTAAAGAGTGGATATTGGAGTGGTAAAGAGTGGATATTGGAGTGGTAAAGAGTGGATTTTGGAGTTGTAAAGAGTGGATATTGGAGTTGTAAAGAGTTGTTATTGGGGAGTGGTTATTGGAGTGGTAAAGAGTGATTATTGGAGTGGTAAAGAGTGGATATTGGAGTGGTAAAGAGTGGTTATTGGAGTGGTAAAGAGTGATTATTGGAGTGGATATTGGAGTTGTAAAGAGTGGTTATTGGAGTTGTAAAGAGTGGTTATTGGAGTGGTAAAGAGTGGCTATTGGAGTGGTAAAGAGTGGTTATTGGAGTGGTAAAGAGTGATTGTTGGAGTGGTAAAGAGTGGTTATTGGAGTGGTAAAGAGTGATTATTGTAGTGGAAAGAGTGGTTATTGGAGTGGTAAAGAGTGTTTATTGGAGTGGTAAAGAGTGGATATTGGAGTGGTAAAGAGTGGATATTGGAGTTGTAAAGAGTGGATATTGGAGTGGTAAAGAGTGGTTATTGGAGCGGTAAAGAGTGGTTATTGGAGCGGTAAAGAGTGGATATTGGAGTTGTAAAGAGTGGATATTGGAGTTGTAAAGAGTGGTTATTGGAGTTGTAAAGCGTCATTATTGGAGTGGTAAAGAGTGGTTATTGGAGTGGTAAAGAGTGATTATTGGAGTGGTAAAGAGTGGATTTTGGAGTTGTAAAGAGTTGTTATTGGAGAGTGGTTATTGGAGTGGTAAAGAGTGGTTATTGGAGTGGTAAAGAGTGGATATTGGAGTGGTAAAGAGTGATTATTGGAGTGGTAAAGAGTGGATATTGGAGTGGTAAAGAGTGGATATTGGAGTTGTAAAGAGTGGATATTGGAGTTGTAAAGAGTTGTTATTGGAGTGGTAAAGAGTGGTTATTGGAGAGTGGTTATTGGAGAGTGGTTATTGGAGTGGTAAAGAGTGATTATTGGAGTGGTAAAGAGTGGTTATTGTAGCGGTAAAGAGTGGTTATTGGAGAGTGGTTATTGTAGTGGTAAAGAGTGGTTATTGGAGTGGTAAAGAGTGATTATTGGAGTGGATATTGGAGTTGTAAAGAGTGGTTATTGGAGTGGTAAAGAGTGGATATTGGAGTTGTAAAGATTGGATATTGGAGTTGTAAAGAGTGGTTATTGGAGTGGTAAAGAGTGGATATTGGAGTTGTAAAGAGTGGATATTGGAGTTGTAAAGAGTGGTTATTGGAGTGGTAAAGAGTGATTACTGGAGTTGTAAAGAGTGGATATTGGAGTGGTAAAGAGTGGATATTGGAGAGATAAAGAGTGGTTATTGGAGTGGTAAAGAGTGGATATTGGAGTGGTAAAGAGTGGTTATTGGAGTGGTAAAGAGTGGATATTGGAGTGGTAAAGAGTGGTTATTGGAGTGGTAAAGAGTGGATATTAGAGTGGTAAAGAGTGATTATTAGAGTTGTAAAGAGTGGATATTGGAGTGGTAAAGAGTAGTTATTGGAGTGGTAAAGAGTGGATATTGGAGTGGTAAAGAGTGGATATTGGAGTGGTAAAGAGTGATTATTGGAGTTGTAAAGAGTGGATATTGGAGTGGTAAAGAGTGGTTATTGGAGTGGTAAAGAGTGGTTATTAGAGTGGTAAAGAGTGTTTATTAGAGTGGTAAAGAGTGGATATTGGAGTGGTAAAGAGTGGCTATTGGAGTGGATATTGGAGTTGTAAAGAGTGGTTATTGGAGTTGTAAAGAGTGGTTATTGGAGCGGTAAAGAGTGGTTATTGGAGCGGTAAAGAGTGGATATTGGAGTTGTAAAGAGTGGATATTGGAGTTGTAAAGAGTGGTTATTGGAGTTGTAAAGCGTCATTATTGGAGTGGTAAAGAGTGGTTATTGGAGTGGTAAAGAGTGATTATTGGAGTGGTAAAGAGTGGATTTTGGAGTTGTAAAGAGTGGTTATTGGAGAGTGGTTATTGGAGTGGTAAAGAGTGGTTATTGGAGTGGTAAAGAGTGGATATTGGAGTGGTAAAGAGTGATTATTGGAGTGGTAAAGAGTGGATATTGGAGTGGTAAACAGTGGATATTGGAGTTGTAAAGAGTTGTTATTGGAGTGGTAAAGAGTGGTTATTGGAGAGTGGTTATTGGAGAGTGGTTATTGGAGTGGTAAAGAGTGATTATTGGAGTGGTAAAGAGTGGTTATTGTAGCGGTAAAGAGTGGTTATTGGAGAGTGGTTATTGTAGTGGTAAAGAGTGGTTATTGTAGTGGTAAAGAGTGATTATTGGAGTGGATATTGGAGTTGTAAAAAGTGGTTATTGGAGTGGTAAAGAGTGGATATTGGAGTTGTAAAGAGTGGTTATTGGAGTGGTAAAGAGTGGATATTGGAGTTGTAAAGAGTGGATATTGGAGTTGTAAAGAGTGGTTATTGGAGTGGTAAAGAGTGATTACTGGAGTTGTAAAGAGTGGATATTGGAGTGGAAAAGAGTGGATATTGGAGAGATAAAGAGTGGTTATTGGAGTGGTAAAGAGTGGCTATTGGAGTTGTAAAGAGTGGTTATTGGAATGGTAAAGAGTGGCTATTGGAGTTGTAAAGAGTGGTTATTGGAGTGATAAAGAGTGGATATTGGAGTGGTAAAGAGTGGTTATTGGAATGGTAAAGAGTGGCTATTGGAGTTGTAAAGAGTGGTTATTGGAGTGATAAAGAGTGGATATTAGAGTGGTAAAGAGTGATTATTGGAGTTGTAAAGAGTGGATATTGGAGTGGTAAAGAGTAGTTATTGGAGTGGTAAAGAGTGGATATTGGAGTGGTAAAGAGTGGATATTGGAGTGGTAAAGAGTGATTATTGGAGTTGTAAAGAGTGGATATTGGAGTGGTAAAGAGTGGTTATTGGAGTGGTAAAGAGTGGTTATTAGAGTGGTAAAGAGTGGTTATTAGAGTAGTAAAGAGTGGATATTGGAGTGGTAAAGAGTGGCTATTGGAGTTGTAAAGGGTGTTATGGCACAAATTTGACCTGCAAAGCCCGGATTTGAATCCCATTGAAATGTTGTGGGGGGATTTGAAAAGGGCAGTGCATGCAAGAAAACCCCCCCAACATCTTGCACCTGAAAGAATATTGCATGGAGAGTGGTCAAAAATTTCAGCAAGCCTGGGGGACAATTATGCAAAACGCCTACAAGAAGTTGTTTCTGCTAAAGGGGACAATGCTAGCCTCTGAGGCCGAGGGTGTACTTACTTTTTTCCACAGAAGAACATCACATCTATTGATATTTCTTTTGAATAAATGATTGAAAATTCTAATTCTCCTTGTGGTTTTGTTCAAAGGTGCCTAAGTACATTTATTTTAAAATCTAATTTACAACAGTATTAAGTCTGCTTTCATGACACGCCAAGCTGATTTTCTTTGGTGTTGGTTGGAGTGTGTTTCAGTTGAACATTGAAATGATTTACTTTCAGTTAGTCATTATTCTTTTCCCAAACCACATGTCAAAAGAAGCAAGTTTGAATTCAGAACAACTGCAGAGACAGCTCATGCATGCATTTGTGCCATTCCTCTACCTGTTCTTTATGGATGGCAACATACTCACAGAACAGAGAATAACACAAATGAGCATTGCTGCCAATAAACCCTGAAGAAATTTGGTTGTGGTATTGTAGTGGTGTTTATTGAGGGGTTGCTGGTGGATCAGAGCCAGACAACTAAAGAGGTTAGCCATAAAAGTGCCTCATATGCTTTACTTCAGCAGGGACATGATAGACTATTGTTTCTAACTATTGACAGTGCATTAGGAAATACACAATCGTGAGGGTGTTTTAGGTTCTCTCCCTTAGAATTAAATAAAAAAAAGTCAGCCCGCTTGCATACAATTAATTTCTTTTCTGTACAGCTGAAAGATTCTAATGGGTTTTTTGGATGGTTAACAATCCCAATGGACAAACCAACCCTTATGAACTCTCCTAAGGGTGTACTGACATTACTTACTATGGCACGCTTTGGCTCAGAGCATTTTCCATCAAGGCAGCAATTACTTGAGCACCATATTGAAAACCATCCACATCTCATCGGCATGTGCAGAAGCATATGTGAATTAGTGTGTGAAAGCTGTGAAGTGTGTCACGATACAGGGATGTGAGATGCAAGTTAAATAATGCACTGTGAGTGAATAGCCAGGAAGATACATGATTATGCATCCCAACTGTCAGTGAGACCATTAATCCTGTAAAATGACAGAGAAATTACACCACAGTGTATTATAAATGTAAATAATAAATATGAATAATAAATAAGTACATATTATATAATGACCACTGTAAGAAAAAAAATATTACATCTGACATCTTGATTAAAAGGCATTAATCGTAATACTGTATAAGGTGTAGGCTGTAGTGTATCCTACAGGAGATTATATCATAGCCTAATAGTGCCTTTCAAGTCTGTCCTTCTAGCTTACTACTCAGACATGGTGATCTACAGTAAGTTTCAGTGTCTGAGTGTCTGTGCGATAATGAAATTTTCATCCTCCTGTTAGGGAGTCACGGCGGCTTAGTGATTAGCATGTTTGCTTCACATCTCCAGGGTTTGGGGATTGATTCCAGAGGACCTGTGTGCAGAGGATGCATGTTCTCCCCATGTTTTGGGGGTTCCCTCCGGGTACTCCGGAGTCCAAAGACATGTGTTGTAGGCTGATTGGCATCTCTAAATTGTCAGTAGTGGGTGAGTGTGTGTATGTGATTGTGCCCTGGATGTCCCGTGCCTCGAGTTCCCTGCGATAGGCTCCCCGTGAACCTGTGTAGGATAAGCATTACATAAAATGGATGGATGGATGGTCTGGGTTCTCAGTTGCTCCTATATAGTTGCTTAGTTTCAATCTTTTATTTCTTATCAGTTTAAATGGGATGCCAAAGGTGTTGATGAATTTAGTGCTACAGCTTATCCAACTTCCTAGTGTGGAAGCAGCAACAAAACCCTAAATAATATTTCCTTACCTCAATTCAATTCAGCACAATTGTATTTGTATAGATACTGTCACAAATCAGATCTACAGAAATCCGGATGTAGATTTAAATCTCTAATAAGCAAGCATGAGGTCGCCCTGGGATGACAAAATGGAACCCATCCTCTTCTGGGTGACACCAGAGAGTGGGATTACATCTGACCTAGAAGGAAAACATTTGGCAGGAAAAAAACAGACTTGCAAATATTTGTTTGTTTATTATTATTATTATTATTATTTTGATAGTGTGTCTTCCTCTTCCCATGTAGGCTTTTGTAAAACTGAACCCTAAACTCCAGCCAATGGTTGACATGATCCAGGCCAATCGTGCCATGTGGGATGAACTGCACCAGAAGCGCCAGCGCAGCCAAGAACTGGTGAAACTCCCCAGCACTAGCTGTGATGGTGAGATTGGTGACAATGACGTACCCAAAGCTGCGAGTTAGTTCCTGCCCACCACGCCACATCATGACCTCTGACCTCTAAACCCAACCCAACCGCAGTGCTGTGCATGTTGGGAGTTTTGGCTCTGCTGCGAGCTTCAAGCTGCTGGAGAAACGATGGTGATCTGATCTCACCGTGCCCCTGCAGGCTGCATGTATGAGCTCTCACCACTGGGTGCGAGAGTAACAGGCAGCTGTGACCGAGTGTTTTCTGTTTGATGTTTTTCTCACTCGGAGAAGTCTCTGAGAATAGGTCTAGACTCAGGAAGAGGCAGTGTCTCTAGAGCTAGAATACTAACATAGATGCTGTATTGTTTTAACTGGCCTGCTGTATTATTACGGATGGCTACAACTGAGCATTGCCACAGCAGGTTTATTATTATAGTCTAACCACTGAGTGTTGCTTTGATTATACTAATGAAAACCTTTCAGGAGTGCAGGATCGTCTATTTTGTATTGTACATATTTAATTTGAGGTTATTGTTTATTGGATTGTTATATAGCTTGAGATATGATGTGGGTTTGGGCTCTGTTTTTCACCCTATGTAATTATTATTGGATCAGAGGTTTGCTGAACTTAAAGGCTCATGGCAATGCTTGCAATGCAGATACAATAGAGTGCTGCTATTTGTGCCTTGGTTAAAATCCTTCATGAAAGATGCATGCAGTCTCCTTCCAGCTTCATAATTATCTAGAGACTACGTTTTATATCATTAAGAGTTGTGCAGCCGGTACGATGTCGTAAAACTCCCTCTGGATTTGTGATGTTGCTGCTTGCGCCTATTTTGGTTCCATTAATTAACTCAGGCGTGGTGTGAGAGGTCCATGCATTACCATAGAGCATTTACATTAGCGCACTCATCTATATTCACAATTTACATTATTAGAGCTGATCCAAGCATTAGTCATATTACTTTGCGAACTGGGGTTCTGAAGTAGTGCACTAAATTGCAGTCATATTGTTTTCACGAGCCCAAGCCGATCCAGGAAGTACACGTGCCTTTATAAATATTAGTAAATCACATTGTCTTCAAGCTAACCATGTTTTATGACTTAGAACATCTTGACATCAGCATTGACGACACTGAAACATTTAGCTGATTTGGTTTAAATCCGCTTTCACTCCTTATGACAGATATCCAGAAACATCACATTGTTTTATAGTCTCTTCTATACCTCTCCCAGGACTACTGTCGGAGTGAGAGCGGGACAGAATGCAAAAAAAAAAACAAACGCAACTATTACTACTACAATTTAGCTCAAGGTAATAGGGGAAAAAAAAGAATAAGCACAAGCGAAATACTGGATCAGCCTAACAAAAAACAAATACAGATCCAATAACTGAGTTAATGAACTCCGCTGCCCTTTGTGCCTGCTGCCATATGGCCACACAATCATCATCCATTCATAGGTAACACTGCAGGTAATGTCATTCCACATCAGCTGCAGCTGTGTCTAATCACCTATCAGACTGTTATTAGCTAGCGCAGCTGGACATCCAGTGAGCTGATCAAAATTGACTTTACATGACTTTATACAAGTTTGTAGTTTTTACAATCAATTGGTCTGGATGGCTCCAGAACTATAAATGTGAATTTGCACATGAGAATCCATAATAATCACGGGTTTACGTTGCTATAGAAACACCAGTCAAAAAGAGCATCCTTCGGTCACACACATTGGTAGCCACTGAAAAATTACAATGTTTCATCCATCAGCTTTTTTTCCTTTTTTTAAATTACAACTACAAAATCTCCTCATTTCTTTTGTATGTAATTGCTCTGAATTGTTTATGCTGTAGCTGTTTTCCTGTGATATCTGGTCACAGTTTAAAATTGTGTTATGGCATTGTGAAAGTGGAGACTGAGGCATTGCAGTGCTCTTTGTGGCATGGATCTTCCTGCTCGTGGGGATATCAACAGAAATAACATGCTAACTGACAATGGGACAAATTTAACTGCATGAGGAAATAACTGCTCTAGGTTTAGGGACTGAAGTGACGAATTAATGACCTTCTTCACTGACATTTTCATTAACGTTTTAATGTGTGTGCATGAATAATGATATTGCACCATAGTGGGGAAAATAGTGTACATTCTGTAATTCTGTCCCCCCCGGTCTGTTTTTTGGGGGGTATTATTATCATTATTATTGGTAAATTATCAGTCATCACATTTTCATTTCAGATTTTGGTTTCTTTTTTAAGGGACAGTAAAAACTGAGGTGTCTTTAAAGCATGTCATTTGGAAAAGTGTACTGTTCAGTTCAAATAAACGTGCTGCTAGTAAACAGGCCTTGTGTTGGTTAAATGAGCATCTGCTTGTGAGTGTTTTGATTTGCTGCCCCACAGAGGAAATACTCAAGTAAGATGCAAAAAAATCACTACACTGACCCCATGTGGACAAAGATTTTTACTGCACAGCGGAATAGGTCTATAGTCTAATTCAGTGGTCAACAATCCTCTTCCTTGAGATCTACCGTCGTGCCGGTTTCATCTCCAATCAAAATCGAACACGCCTGTTTTAGCTGATCAATAACTTCTTAAGGCAATGATTAGAAGGTCAAGAGGACATGATTATGGTTGGACCTAAAGTCTTCAGGAAGGTAGATTCAAGCATAGGATCGGTGACCACTGCTGTAATGTATATGAAAGATAGTATACAGAGCATCTTAAGGGTTGTAGGTGTTTGGAATGAAGATGATGTCCAAATGCTTTGTTACACAAGATGCTGTGATGCTTAGGTCAAATATGTAGACTTTGGTGAATGACTTAAAAATGAAAGCTGCATGCAGTTCTAAGAGTTCCTTCATAAATCTTCAATAAAACATGTTGGAACGTCAGTAATGCAAGAATCACTTTAAACACTCTGGTGATTTTAACACTACAGTGCACAGTATACCTGAGACTGTCAGTGTTTGTTACAGTTTAATTAAAAATCTTCAAATCAGGTGACAAACTAGTCCTTCCTTCCATGTACCATATCTATGTAACATATGTAATAAAAAAATAAAAGAGAAGAAGAATAGTGATGATCACCAAATAAATAAGGTCATTACTATCTGAGGTGACTGTGTACATGTGTTTCTGTTCACAGTTTTAGGAGAAAACTGAGCCTGTAAGAAGGGACCAGAACATTACTGAGTACTTCTTACATTGCCCTAACCTTGTATGGGTCAGAAGGGTAAAGCTGTTCGAAATGGGGCATCCAATCTCATCAGGAAAGGGCCAGTGTGGGTATAGATTTTCATTCTAATCAAGCAGAAGGCACACTTGATGCTATTGAAAGCCAAGCTCAAGTAATTAAACAGGTGGAATCAGGTGTGGCTCCTGCTTTATTGGAATGAAAACCTGCACCCACACCGGCCTTTTGTGGATAGATTGGACACCCTTCTGTTAGACTTCACACTTCATGATCCATAAAACAAGAACAAAATGTTACCCAATGGTATCCAGGGTGTGTGTGTGTGTGTTTTAAACTGAAAACACATAATGGACAAACATGCTTTAAATGTTCATTTATTGCACAAACAGCACTAACAAAATGAATGCCAAGGTTAAACATGTTACCAATTAAACTAGGGAATGACCAAAGGAGCATCCAGGACATTTGCAGGTAGTGAAATGGCAGGATCAGGCTGCTATGAATGTTCAGAAAATGTTCACAGGGAGCAAATAAGCCCCAACATTTTCTTCATTCCATATTTCACAAAGAAAAGCCAGACTGGTTTCGGTAAGTATTTACAACAACTTCCATTAAACTTTTTTTCACGGAGAAGTGCATGAGAGACTAAGCACTCAGGTGTTGTAAATAGTTTCGGTGACATCTATATGGGGAAAAAGATGCATAGAAATAAATCATCACAGGATGGTTGCTTGGACCAGTAGAATGGTATAAAGGCAGAGATTATACAAAAAAAAAAATAATAAAATGAGGAATTTGACATCAGTAACTTTGCATTTTTACTCTAGCACCATACAGCAGTATACTAGGAAGGCTTAGGTTCAGCTTAAAGGAATACTCAAGCATTTTTTTTCGATCTAAATTTCTATCTTCCACATTTGTAGTATACTTGTGATTACCACAAAGTTTGAACTTTTTCCCTTCATTGAGAACAGAACTGAATACCTCCTTACTCAAATCGCACATGTAAGAGACATCTAACGTTAGGTGTTGAAATGTACTGATACTGAACTCAAAACTCCAAACCGATCAGTTTTGGTGCAGATATCGGCCTCAAATACTGATTCAGTATTGTATCGGATTTTACATATTTTCAAATCCAATCCACTGAAGTATTTATTGCTGTGCACACGGTACATTGACTGAAAACATTGGTCCTTCATGTGGACATGTCCTTAAGCATGTCATCATGTCAATGTCTTGCTTAACTTGATGACAAAGTCATGTCACTTACTACAAAGATAGCAGCATTGCATCAGTATCAGGTATCCGCTGATATCAAAACTGCTATTGGCATTGAACCAGTGAGAACAGTGCGACCCTAGTTAGGGCACTACAAATATTTTAGATTTGATTGATTTATTTTTTTAAATAAAATGTTCAGTCACAAGTATTTGAATACTAAGCTCTAATTCTGTAGAATTATTGTTCCAGAGATAGGACTATTGTTTAAAAGGGAAAAACTGTCACTTACATAAAGGTCTTGGTTTGATTGCGTAGGAGCACTACAAAAACATCTGTTCTTTTCTTAAAAGAGAAGTTGTGCTATACAGTCATGTGAAAAATTACGCACACCCCATAGAAATTGTTGGGGTTTTTTGGGACACATTTGGACAAGCAAACATTTGATCCTCTTTGAAACATCATAAAGGTGATGCTGTCAACTGACACCTAAAATTTACATTTTGTAGTAATTTGAATAAACGAAAAAACAGAAAATTCACATGGAAATATTAAGTACACCCTTACATTTATCACACCTTCAAATCCATAAAATTAGAATCAGGTGTTCAAGATTGGGTGCCAGTGATTAGAACCAGTCTTATTTATACCCCTCTCATATCTAGTGTCTGGTGTTTCCTTTGCTATTGAGGTGTGTGTGTGTGTCATCATGCCAAGATCTAAAGAGTTCTATAAGACCTTCAAAAAAAAAAAAAAAAAAAAAAAACAAACAACAAAAAAAACGGTTGTAGATGCCTGTGAGTCTGGCAAGGGATTTAAAAAGATCTCCAAATTATTTGAAATACATCATTCTACAATCTACAAAGTATTTGAATACTAAGCAAATAAATTGGCAGATTTCAAACGACTGCCAATTTGTCTAAGACTGGCCGTCCCAGTAAATTCAGCCCAAGAGCAGACCGTCTGATGCAAAAAGGAGTCTCCAAGAACTCCAAAATTTCATTACAGGATCTGCCAATAAGTCTTGCAACTGTTGGTGTCAAAGTGCATGCTTCTACAATCAGAAAGAGATTTGACCTGCATGGGAGGCGTGCCAGGAAAAAGCCTTTGCAATAATACAGTTTGCCAGTGAGCATATAGGCAAACACCAGGCCTTCTGAAATAATGTCCTCTGGACAGATGAATCAAAGATAGAGTTGTTTGGCCACAGTAACAGCAGATATGTTTGGCGCTGACCAAAGACAGCTTTTCAGGAGAAGCACCTCATACCAACTGTAAATTATAGTGGTGGAAATGTTATGACTTGGGTTTTTTTCGCTGCTTCAGCAACTGGACAGCTTGCATTCATTTATTCAACTATGAATTCTGAATCATATCAAAGAGTGCTTGAAGATAATGAGAGTCCATCTGTCCGAAAGTTGAAGTTGAACCGAAAAACAAGACACGGATCCTAAGCACACTAGCAAATCCACCAAGGAATGGCTCAAAAAGAAGAAATGGAGGATTATGGAAAGGCCTAATCAAAGCTTGGATTTGAATACCATTGAAATGTTGCAAGGGGATTTGAAACAGGCAGTACATGCAAGAAAACCATCTAGCAACTGAAAGAATATTGCATGGTGGACAATTATGCAAAACGCCTACAAGAAGTTATTTCTGCTTCAATAGGGGGCAATAGTAGCTTCTCAGGCCAAGGTTGTATTTACTTTTTCCAAAGAATATCATCACATCTAGTGATATTTCTGTTGAATAAATGCTTGAAAAAGCTCCTTTGCCTTGTGGTTTTGTTGATCAACTTTATTAATAGGCACTGTTTCAAAGAGGATCAAATGTCCAAATATGTCACAAAAAAAAAAAAAAAAAAAAGGGCAACAATTTCCATGGGGTGCACATATTTTTTCACATGACTGGATATTCACATATTTTAGTTTATGTATGGACAACAATTATTTGAACACCTGCCCTTGGACTTTTTTTTTTTTTTTTTTGAGTTTTGAATAAATGGGTTTTTTCCATTCTTTTCTCTATACAAGTGTGTTGAAATTCTTGTTTGTGTAAATATGCTACACACTTAGTAGACAGACATTATGTTGAAAAACACTGGAGTTTTCCTTTAAGGGTGAGAAAGGCTAAGAAAAGAGAAAGCATAGGCCAAATCAGCACAGAAATAAATTTTGATTGAGAAGGCAAATCATAAGTAACAAGAACACAAGACGTGACCCTTACAGACATTTAGGAAATCTGGATAAATTCATACAAACACACAGACACCTTTTCACACAGAAGCTAAAAACCCACAAGTGTCTAATTAACATCCATAACCAGGCTTCTTTGTGAGCTTGGACAAAACATTAGTACTAGATGAAGTGATTAAATCCCTAATATTTACAGATCATTATACGTTTTGCATATGTTGTTTTGAAAACAAGACTTAAAAATTACAAATTATCATGGTGACTCTTAGACTCTTCATTTATAAACAAATATATGCATGTGATATATGACATATATTCATAATTTACAGGTGTATGAATGCATATAGCCAAAAGGACTGAAAGGCTGAAAGTCTTTGGTAGGAGGACAGGGGTCTCACATCTTCATTATGAAACACAAAAAAAAAAAATCAAACTAAACCGGTCTCTCCAAGGACACCATGATAAAGCTTACTGCACAGAAAGGAATGAGTCAGGAGCTTAGACGCATTCACCATGCTAGAGCAAGTTCTCTTAGTCTGCAGGAGCAAAGTGGAACTCCTATGAATGGACGTGTTTCCTATAGTTCACACTGAACAGAGACACCTATACAAACATTTCAAAATATCAGAAGGGGCTATAGATAAAACATCCAAGCGTTCACAAAGACCCTGGCAAAAAAAAATAGACGGTTAGAAAAGGCAAAAGGGAGATGTACAGAACTGCAGAGATACAAAGAAGCTGTGTGAAGAGACAGCAGACGTTTAAATGCAGTCACTCTTTTTTTTTTTTAATAAAAAAAAGAAAAAAAAAGAAAAAAAGAAAAGAAAGGAGGAGTGAGGTAAAGGAAGGCCAACACCCACTCAGAGACAGAAAGAGAAGGCACACTGCTTTTAAAAGCACAATGCAGTCAACACGCAAGTTGTGTTACACCCACAAACTACACAGGAACATACTTTTATTTAATATATCAAAAGTTAGATCAAGCCAAAGTTGGCAAGATCAGCAAGAAATGAAAAATGAGTTCAACAGGGAAGTGGGTAAACAAACATCATCTTTATATAATCAGTGTTTCATAGTCAATTTTCTTGACCTAACTTTCTGTGAAGGCAACTTCTCATTGGCAGTCGATGGATTTGTGAAGAAAGAAGAAGGGAAAAAAATGCAATAAAAGAATCGGACTCGTCAGACATCATGCCTGAACTTTCACCTTTCTCACAGCAGTATAACTGAAATGTGAAGAAGGGGGGTGTAGACGGAAATGGACAGAGGAAGAGGGGGGTGGGAGGGGACAGAGAGGGCGGGAAGTGTTGAGTCTTGTGCTGAGTTTTGTGGTAAGGTATTGGAATAGAATTAGATGTTGATCAAAAGCTGAAAATAAATCACTGCTTGTCTTGCATACATAGAAATTAGCATGTAGTATGCCTTAATTCCAATAGGACTATATGTGATTAGAAAAAAAAACAAAAAAACAAACAAACAAAAATAATAGGTTTTTCAAAGTGGTGTTACAGGAGGTTTCTGTTGCCAAATATGTTGTTGGGGTCCACATAATCCTTTATGGACTTGAGCATGCCCAGCCCCACGCTGGAGACAGTCTCCCTCATCCACTCCTTCCGCAGCTTGCCCACTGGGAGAGATAAAGAGATAAAAAAAAAGAGAAAGAGAGAGAGAGAGAGAGAGAGAGAGAGAGAGGGAGAGAGACAGACAGAGAGAGAGAGACAGACAGACAGACAGACAGAGAGAGAGAGAGAGAGAGAGAGAGAGAGAGAGAGAGAGAGAGAGAGAGAGAGGGTGAATGTGGCAGACGGTTGCGAGCACATCAATCTTGCGTGAGTGAGAGAGTAAGCAGGGGGTGATGGATGTGTTTATGGGGGGCTGGAACGCTGGTGGAACACTCCTGAAACACTGGGAGATGTTTTGCATGGTGTGATTTATGGAGAGCAGCAGACTATCAAACTCATTAAGCTGCCAGTGTTCCCTATGGAGGGAAGCTCTCTACGCTCTGCCTACCTCCCTCATTCCCTTTCTCTCTTCTCCTCATGTCTGTCTGATTCCATGAAGCCTGTCAGTTTCTCCCTCATTTACATTCATGCCCCTTTTATCAGTATCATTTTCTCTTTTTCTATAAAGCCCTTCTCTGCCCAACTTCCTCTCTTAACATTACTGTTAGGGTAACAGTCATTTCTGTAAAGCTTATCTGGCACATGTTCAGAGACACACAGGGCCCTAACAATCCTGTTACCTCCCTGCTATGGGCTTGTCACAACGCAGATTCCACTGATTTAATCCACTGGATTTAATCCAGTTTTTAACCCCAGAAAATCTGCATGTCAGTACCCTTCATGAACAGGAGGGATGCACAGTACTCACACTGTGATGATATCATTATGAATTGAGAGATTTATGTAACAAAACAGAAATATACAATACTATATGAGGCTTAAAGATAGATCTAACTACATTTCTTTTCTTCACCCAACCCCATGTACACTAGTACAATTAGTCAGAATGTTTATTAGAAGCAAAACCATTGCTTTCCCCCTGATATCACTGTTATGTGTATTGTTCAGCCATAGTGAGTCCTGAGTACAAGTATGGCTATAGTTTTTAACTTTTACATTATTTTCAGTTTAATTGGACTTATATTCTATCCTTTTTAGTTTTATGTTGGTTTTAAATTTCAGTTATATTATGTTATTTTTTTAAATTAATATTTTGGTGAGAAACTTGTAATTTGTGCAGCTTTAGAGGGGGGAAAAGCATAAATACATGTTTCACATCAAGTAACATCACTGCAACAGACACACAGCTGCTGTTTTCCACACTGAAGTAAAACTTAAAAAAAAAAAAAAAAAAAAAGAAAAAAAAAAAGATCACATCTATTTTATTTAGTTCGAGTTTATTTTAGTATACGTTTGCTCTGAGTGTAGTGTAGCTGCCTTAAACATTGAGCAGTGCATAATATACATTAAAGCAGAGATTAGTAACTAATTATTTTAAGGTAGTGTGATCGCCACATCACCAGATATACACGTTGCACATTCACAAACACACATGCACACATGACCAGCACAGCACGGTTTCATCTGGTCAGATGGAGGCTAATATTTGGCAGAGGAGCAGTTGAGGACAATGTGGCTGGCAGCACCACAAGCCAGACTCTCATACACATGCAAATGCAAAATGGTGCCTTGTACAATAGTACAGCCTGCTGTCCCTGCCAACCAATCAGTAGTGTCCAACAAGAAACAAAGTAACCTGGTTTATCTACTTCCTCCTCTCTCGCTCAGTCCATCTCGCTCAGCCTCATCCCCCCACCGCCACCCGCCTTGCCATCCTCCACTTATCGTCACTATCCCGCGTTCCTCAGGGAGAGAAGGAGAAACAGAAGGTGGTGGGGCTGCATCATTGCCTCCATCACAGAGATAATTTACACATCTATCATGTCAATTTCTCCCCATTCTCTCTCTCTCTCCCTCTCTCTCTTGTCACTATCTATCTCGCACAGCTATGACCGCACAGCTGGGACAAACAAAACTGCACCGTCAGAAAGAGAGAGAGAGGCACTGAACAGAGAATGCATTCCCTCAGGCTGAAAAATCACAATGTGCTCAGTAAGAGCTCAGAACTCACTCTGTTTACGTGCATGTGCATGTGTTTGTATAAGAAAAAATAAATTCGATTTGTGGTGTTATTTGCACACCTTTCTTGTATAGCGCTTTTAACAATGGGCATTGTCACAAAGCAGCTTTACATAAATATATAAATTCAGGATATAAATTTTAAACGTATACATGTATTTTGAGCAAGCCAGAGGTGACGGTGGCAAGGAAAATCTCCCCGAGACGATATGAGGAAGAAACCACTTCTCCAGCACGATCTGTTCTAATTTCATCTCTACTTTTTCTAATAAAAGAAAATCAGGCTAAATGTCTGAGGGCCGCATTTAAACGATAACAGACAAGCATTGCTGCAATGGGGGCTAAACAAACAAAATCTATGCCTGAAACCACACCCATTTCGTTATATAGTGCACAGAAGCATAGTGTGGAATGTCAAGTGCACTCCTGAACTCCCACAATGCACTGCAATAGGTTAGTTTACAAATAATGTAGCCAAACAATATAAAACACTCGATGTACTTGGAGTATGGTACCATTTTGGATATTGGTGCAGGCAGAAACCTGGCAACTAGCCATGTTCTTGCAAAAGGGGTTTGTATAGAATAAATATGTTAAGAAGAAGTGTGATCAGGCCAGCTGCTGCAATATCTAATTAAATCAACACTTCTCATTCCATTTTAAAAACTCTGTGTATATCTCTGGCTTAGCACAGTGACATTTCCACAGTGACACAGATTTCATTCATGCTTATGGGATGCGATTTACAAATATTTGCGTGTCTGTATTCATTGGTCTGACCTGCGGTAAACACAGGTTGGTAAAGTGTGTATTTCCACTATGTGCCCTCCCACCTCGCTGGTCCAGACTACATCTGTTTTCTTTGCCTCTTTCACTCTCTCTCTCTCTCTCATACACACACCATTTGTCATGCTGTGATTGTGGGCAGACAAAGCAGGCTGTCGGCAGCCAGATAGCACTGTGCTACTGCTATTAATCACAATTACACAGAACAGTTCACACACACACAACCACAACCACACACATCCAAATTCTCCTCTCTTCATAGCGCCTTTCCCTGTTTCAGCACTTTCATGCCCCCTCATCCTCTTTCTCCTCTTTGGGTCAGGCATTCCATTTCCCCGACATCACCAGAAGATTTTTATTAGCCATATTTTTATTTGTCACCCAGCCCAAACCCCCTCTACGCCCCGTCCACCAAATGCCCATGGGGGTCGGGGGTGGGGGGTGAGGGGGGGTGCATGAGTTTGATATCAGGGAGGCAGCCTGAGTGCGAGTGTGTTGTGTATGCGTGTGTGATGGTCGTGATTAATGTGTTTAGTGATGTATGGCTAACAGCAGGTAGATAGTAACATAGATAAAGCCACAGTTTCAGCTACATCCCAAAGCTTTACGAGACTCACTGAGGAAGCCCACTGTGTTTCCTTTCAGTTTTGTTCTCAGGAAACAGCAGAAATGTTCACCAAAATCTATTTTAACATGCGTCTCACTGTTGCAATAGTAAAATCGAATGAACTAAAAATCTAAATAATCGAATGCTTTCATTCTTCTTACATTAACAGAATCATACCGTCTGGTTCGAATCCTTAACTTTCCCCATCTGTAGAAAACTTCTTGAACTGAACACATTACAAAGTTCAGCGAGGTATGAGAGATTTGACTGAGGGTGTGTGTAAATATTACCTCCGTGATGGTGACTCAGGCTTCCCCCATTGGCTAGAATCTCCTCTCGGGCTGTGTGCTATACAAAATGGACATAAAAGTTCACGGATCATTTCTGTTCTGGACCAGTGGAGCAAAGGTTTCCATCCTGTCATCAAGGACTATTCAGACAAACTAGTCTGAACAGAGTACCTATTACGTTAAAAATACTGCAAAGCATTGAAATATTCTTTAACATAAAAGAAACAAAACAAAACAAAAAAGCAATGAATTATATATCCACTGGTGTCTTATTACCTCCACTTGCTCATAGACATGTATTGGATCGCTGAGACCTCTATAGTTGAAGGCAAAGTAGAAATACACACAGGCACCAACGTCATAGGTCTGTGTTACCCTGAGGGTGAGAAAGAATAGGGGGAAAAATGAAACAAGAAAAAAGAAAAGAAAAGGAAAGCAATGAGGGGAAAAAAGGAAAGGAACAAATAAAGGACAGACAGGAAAGAAAGAATTTATAGAAAGAAAGAAAAAACAAGACAAGAGAAGGATGGGAAGAAAGAAAAGAAGGAAGAAGTTATTCAATACAAATAAATAAATTGATTTTTGAAGTGATTCAATATGAAATAATTACATTCTACTGGTTTGTGAGAAGCTCAATGATTTAATAAGTACACAACAAGCAATAAAAATAAATGACACTTATGCTAAATGGCACTGAAACCACAACCACACGCCTCCTGAAGCATTTTGCTTGAGTAAAATATTCTTGTAGCATTTTTAGGTTTTAAAATCATGAGTCACAGGATCCATTCAGATTCATCATGCAGCTCTGCGGGTGAGAAGTTTTTGAGTGTGTGTGTGTGTGTGTGTGTGTGTGTTTGGGGGCTGGTCCTTGTCACTTTCAATTTCATCCTATTCATGTGATATTAAATACCCATCAGACACATTAATGCAGCACTTTCAGTCCAGCAATACAGAATCGGCCTCCCACCTTGCGACCATCTGGACTGCAGACACATAATGTGTATCAGACTATTAAAGAATAACCTGTTAATGTGATTATCAGTGATCTGCACACACACATTACACACTGCTAATTCTATTTCCACTGTTCCTATTGTAGTTTCTGCTGAATGTTCATACAGAATCAGTGACGACAGACTGTGTTCTAGGGACTATATTATGGTGCACTGTGGTCATTCAGATGTGAATTTCTAACCCAGAAGAGACGCTCATCCTCGCTCTGTTCTGACACTCATGTAGATGCTGTGCTCTTTAGTGTGTAGGTGGCTCTGACTTCTAAGCAATCAATGTGTAAAAGAATCGTGTTATGAATTGGCTACATGTCTCATGTTCAAAGCATGTTATGGACGACTGTGTGTGTGTGTGTGTTTTGTCAATTGGGGCACTGCCCTTTCCAGAGGTTAAATGGCCACATCAATCACGTCACACACAGCTGCACAGCAACCAACAGGAAATGAATGGCCGAGGCATAATCACGTTTCAAACCTAATCTCTCCTTCACCCCCCCCATTCATTCTCTCGCTGTTTCTTTCTGCCCTTTCTTTATGTCTCTCACTCCCATTCCCATCTCTCCCCTTAGTTCTCCATTCTTTTTCACTGTTTGGCAGGGTCATTGTGAAGGTGAACGGAGCTGGCTTTAAAGAGTTTCAAGCTTGCAGGCTAGCAGTCAACCAAGCGCCCTTTTAACTATGTAACTATTTCCTTTAAAAACCTGTACAGCACGTTTGAAAGAACACTCCAGTGTTTTTCACCTTCATTTCTATCTAATATGAGCGTCTATAAACATTTCAGTTAAACACATTTTTGTACGGCACGATTATGAATTCTTCAGTTTAAAGATCTCTGTAAATTAAGCCCTAAATATATATTACGACCTTTCAGAGATGGTACTACTTTCTCACAGGAAAGAATATGTGATTATGTATTTCCATTACAGTTGTGTGGGTCTGATCACTGATGGACGACACAAAACTTTCAGGAAAGAGGATGCGACTGGAATGAATTCTACAACACTTCTCCGGTGTTGGAAAGCTGGATTAAACGATATAAGGACAGTTTCAGACTGTGTGATTATGGTGGCTTGGTCACACTCTACGAGATGATCACAATAAAATCTTGGCTATGCAATAAAGAATGTTCTCCATGTCAGATTTACATGTTGAAAATCATCTAATGACAGACCTGCTTTTATTGAAGGATTTTAGACAAGCAAAATAACAGTGGTCACACTAAGATGCATTTCCGACACTGCCAGAATGTCCATGTTGGCTGTCTTTTGTTGCAACGGCTTTAAATTGACCGACGTTTTCTCGACTTACAACCAAAGAATTCTTTTACGATGTGAGATTACTGTCTACAACCGCAAACTCATACAGCATAATCCCGGCTTTAGATTAAGCCCTAGAGTGTAATTGAAAATGTTATAAAATCATGCATTTTAAATGTTTGTTGGTGGAGATCAACAGCTACCCTTAAACTTCCATTACAACTGAGTTTCGACTAAAAAGATTTTTCTTTTCCAAACATGTTGAATTATCTGGTTTGAGGTAATCGCACATATGCTACAGATGTGGAGGATAGAGATTATGCAATTTTTTTTTTTTTTTTTTAAATCCACAAACAATTTTGAACAGCAAAGTAATAGCATATTTACTGACTGGGTTAAACAAAAGCCTTGGACAATCATCTGCCTCAGAGGTGATAGTGTAGGCGAACGGAGAATCTACAGTCTGAGAGAAGAGATCAGTGACATGATCAGTGGATGATTGAATTGTACCTGCATGTAGACAGCGGGGGAAACTGCACTCCTCTCTCTTTACACTCTCTCACTATCCTCTCCTTTACATTTCTGCACAGGTCCAAAACTCTGCAACACACACACACACACGCACAAGAAAACACACCATTAATAAACATCTTGCACATACAAGATTCAAAACCCTGAAACATTGCAGAAAAGTACTTCACGGTTAAGGTGTGTAGTTTATAGGACAGTGTGGACATAAACTGACCAACATAAATGTGGCCGTGAAATAAAGGCGTGTCTAAGACCATGTCTGAAGTTGAAGGAATAGACATCCAGTTCATTAATTCCTCCATTCCGCAGCCTTCCTGAGCAGTGCTTGCTCTCTGCACTATAAAATGACTGGTTGGCTATGAATGAAATGTAAATATACCTCAAAATAATGCAGACATAATGTGAATGCAGAGCTGTGCATTTATTATTTTTTTATAAAAATAAAAAAATAAAAATAAAAAATTCCCCAACTGAACTCACAGGAGCACCTGATGTATCTGTACGTATTGTCTACAGTTACTCATGGAATCGTTAATTATTATCATTTATTTGAAGTTGAAGTAAACTAAACACATAAGGGGGAGGTGGCGGGGGGGTCAGTTTAGTAGCCAGACAAGTATACAAGTGTAAGAACCACTGGAGAGGTGGCTATTTCTATCTAGGTCTCTAATATGTATTTAGCTTTTAATTCAGTCCAGTCCGGACTCAAAAGGGGAAATAATCCTCTTCTGGGTTACACCAGATAGTGGGATTGTAAATAATTACTATTCTACAACTCTATCCAACTGAGTGTCAGGAATGAACAGGGCTTAAACCAGCCACAGCAGCAGAAGGTGAGTGACAAGTGCAAAAGCTCCAAGCAGAAGATGCATCAGGATAAATCAGGCAGATGTGGAAGGCAAGAGGTGCCACAGCTGTAGAAGTTTACATCACTGAGCATTCACATTTCATAAAATGCGCATTATTTTTGGTAGAGAGGCTTTTAAGGGGGACTTGAATTTGTGACTAAGCAAGACTTATGAGTTTGATAGGTGAGAAAGAAACAAAGGGAAGTACAACTGTCTCAGAAACATAAGTATGCTTGTATTTTCTCATTTGTAAGTCGCTTTGGATAAAAGCGTCTGCTAAATGAATAAATGTAAATGTAAGTATCACTTGTACAAGAATAGTCAGGTATGTGACGGAGAGCAGGGAAAAGCAGCTCTTACCTGTCCCAAGGCACTGACGTCTCAAACGACTCGCCTATCACGTAATAATCCATCCCCAAATCCTACACAAAGACAGACATCAGTCAACACATTCATCTCACACTCTGCACTTCTAACAGTCTACTAGCTGAAAGCAGTGTGCGAGGCAAACACACCCGCAGGTAAGCAATGACAAAGGTGAGCATGTATCCTCTCTGTCCGTTATCCTCTCCTGCTGCCAGGCCCCTAAAAAACAAACACACACAGAACATTCAAATACACACAGCACTGAATAGACATTTTCATCTGCTCAATAACAATGTGTGAAAATGAATTAAATGTTTTTATAAACAAAACAAATGGCCCTTTGTATCACAAAGGTGATACAATTGAGATTTTGTATCACATTCTCACTCGCACCTGCTCCATTAGTCACCCATACATCAAACTTACACACACACGCTAGCTAAGCAACCAGCAGTTCTAAATATGTTCAGTAGTATCAGTCAAAATCATCATTTCATTAAATATCTGCTACCCAAACTAATCAAAGCAACCTCATTATGACTGAATTCATGGATCAATCTCCCCATATCCCCCCCCCCACAATATCCCGACACACCTTCTGCTCAAGTAGCAATCAAATCCATCACTCCTTCAGTGAAAAGGCCATGATGAATGTGAAAAAACAACAGCTTGTGTCTGGCATAGATATGATGGAATGAATCAGATAGGTCACAATAAGGGTTAAAGGTTATGACTCTGATGACCCATAGTGATTGGTGCTGGTTAAATATTTACTCTTGACTCTATGGGAACAGGAGGCAGTATTGCAACTGCACAGAGCCAAACAGACACAAAGTGATTTAGGTTTCTCTACAGATAAACAATAGTGGACACAGACTGTTGTGGCTGAGGGAAGTGACTGCGCTCCTGTAATAGTGTAGAACCTTTCAAGAATCATAGTAACTGTACTGTTATAACTCTGGGGAGACATATACTGTACATGCACTGTTACTACACTCCCAAGTATTAATACATGGACTTAAAAACAGCAGGAAATACTGTAATATGTGGCTTTTTGATCCATGGAGCTGGAAGAAGTTGATATGGTCTTTAGAGCATCACTGTTTCTCTATTCTGAGGGCAAGAGAGGTTTTATTTCCTTCCATCTCATCAAACTATTCTGCAAAAAAAAAAAAAAAAAAAAAAAAAAAAAAGGCCTGATATTTTTTGTTGCCTTGTGCATTTCTCACTCTATTGTGCATATAGATACATATAGTTTCCAACCACAAACTCTTTTTGAGAATTTGGAGATAATGTTGAGCATTTTTACTCAGGTATGTTGCATCACATTCAATCAGAGCATCTTATTCAGAAGTGTGGAATTTTCAGGCTCTGGTCTGGGCAACACCGTGAATGAGACTTACAGGATGAACTCTGTCTGGATGGTTCTTGTCTGTCCTAAACGTTCTAGTTAACTTTTTTTAAAATCTGTCCTAAATGTATGACTAAATGAGGTTAACGCACCTGCACTACATAAAAAATGTCAATTGTTGAACATTTTCTGAAGATGTGCTTCTAAAAGGACAGGAGGCACAGCAACATTGCCCCCTCTCTCTCTCTCTCTCTTTCTCTCAGTAACCAGCTAATTGAATAGATAAGACATGCTAAATGGTAAAGTGAATATGGTTTTAGTCCTAACTGCACATATAATTACTCAGATTTTTTTATAGATTGGCGAGTTTAATGCAGTTCCTGGAATAGTAAACAGGTATCAAACAAGCACCATCACTGACTCCTAAAAAAAATTGCTCCATGTGATTAATATCCCAGGCTCTAAAAGGAGCTTAATCCTTGTACAACTAAGTGCTATTTGGACTAGATTAGCATTATATGGCGAGGTGGGGTAATACAATTATCAACAGTGTGATCTGTGGGGGTTTAGCAGTTCAAGTGGTTATAGTAAAGGTCAGAACATTCAGCTTGCATTAAAAGATATGTGGTGTAAATAGTATTTTGGTTTGACGACCATTCGTATGTCTTGAAGACACTCCCATATATGTGATTCACAAAGATGTGAGTCGATCATAATAACTACAAACTTAGTCCAGTACAATGACTTAATAGACATGTCTGGAAATCTTATCCAGTCTGAATAGTACTCTATTCAAAGTCTAGCAGAGACCCATACGTGAAGAAGAACCCTCTTTTTGAGATCATAAAGCAGGGACAAAAATAAAGCATAATGTCCAGGTGGGTGTATCCTGGCAAAGAGGGGTACATGTAAAATAGGTTCGGTTAGAATTAAAATATTATCATGATGCATGTTTAGTCATGCTCCTTTGATAACCAACCAAAGCAGCATGACTTTAAAGTGAACCCTCATTCTCTTTAAAAGCAAGGTATGCACTGGCTGCTCAGAGCACCGACATGTTTGTAATTACACACAATTAGTTTTCACTTCTAAAGTCAATATTTTTGTGGTAGAAATAACCAGTTGGCTGTGGGAAAAGCCAAATGTGTTTTCAGGTGCAGGTGTTCACCCTCTAGGACATAGTGTTTGTATTGGCCCTCAATAGTGCCAGTAAATTTGGTGATTTTGGTAACTAGTTCTGCTAAAATATTTTATTGTTTCTGTCAATTACAATATAATATGTGGTTATTTGATCCAGCCTTGAATTTGTATTTAGATAGTATTAGGCTGAAGTACACTAATTATATTGAAGTGAGTATCATAAATGTCAAAAATTCTATTTTGGCTTAGCATTTGCACTGGAAGGGGTCTTGAGGCATGCAAATTTGGCCCAAAGTTAAAAATCTTATGAACTAGTATAAGCATGACATTTGATGTCACACCCCCTATAGTACCATTCCAGCTATATAAATAAAACAAACCAAATAAGCAATCATGTGGTGTTATAGCACTAGGTTTTGCTTGCCCCTGCATCAGCCCAAAGTCTTCAGAAAGCTAATAACATCTTACCCAAATTTGGCGGCTATGTCGTAAACCTGTTTCTCGTGCTGCAGCACCTTCTCCCGATCTCCTTCAAACAGCAGAGTAGCCACACACAGGTGATGGGGATCAAAGCCTTTAAACTGTTGAATAAGGGCATTAAAATGGGTTTAATTGCAAGTGAGGTTTCATGATAAGGCTAAAGCAACAGGAAAGGTAAAAGATGGAGGACAATTGTGTGTCTTCTACCTTTGTGATGTAAAATTTTTTCAGCCCATCCAAAAACGATGTGAAGATGGAGGATACTTGAGGCTTAAGAGCGTGACCTGGAAGACCATAAACACACCCACAAATCATCAACATACCATCAGCCAAGCGCTATAATAATAAAATCTCATTCCAGTAGTCCAACACCTCTCACACCAGCTTTTGACTCATTAAAAGCAAGAGATAAATGAAGGTCATATTTTCGCCACCCATTTGTGGCCCACTTTCATCCATGTAGGCTTAGTGGGCCAGATTGATCTGCGGTTTGAACAATAGCAGCGTAACGAGGGGGGGGGGGGGGGTGGTCTGGGTGAGGAGGAACTGTGCAAGAGTACAGCAGCGGAGACTCCGAGGCCTGAGGGCCATATATCAGCCTCTGACTGAGAGGAAATGCTTTCCACACTGCTATGTAAGTCTCCCTTACATACACTGATTTATTTCGAAATGGACGCACAAAGCACCGCGGACAAACAAAAGTGAGCAGCCACAGCCGAGAGGAAGGCTATCAATCTTTCATACTCCCACACACAGAAGGGGGGAAAACATCAGGGGACAGTCTATAGAGAGTTCACTTGTCACTTCACTTCTGTACATTCCACTTTCTAGCCTTTTCTTTCATCAATCCATCTATCCACACACACAGTAGAGGGGCAGATCTCAAACACTTGCTCTCTGTTGACCTTTTTTAGTCTTTCTTTTTGAAATGTAACTCAATTACTCAACAGTAAGGATATGAATGAATAACTACACGTTTTCTAATTAAATTTTGTCAAAAATATTGAAATATGTTTGACAGCAAGAAACTTGATGTTCAAATGATAAGAAAGGTGTTTATATGGATCTCTATTTAAAGTGCTCTGTGAAAACATATAAACCTTTCCAAACTCTTCATAAAACCATCCACTGCCTTAGAACCAAAATACATCTACTGACCAAAACCCACAATTTTAAATGATAAAAATTTTCCCTTCATACCATAATTAATGGTGAAGGGTGTAGCTTACTAAAAAATTGAATATTGAATAATATGACAAAGTTTGAATAAAGTCTACTAAAAGGTTGTCTTCGTAATGCAGGCTTAATTAACTTTATTACTGGAAGAAAAAAAATGAAGAAAGGAAAGAAAGGAAAGGAAGCACATTTGTGTGTAATTTCAGTTATAAACTAAGCTAGCCTCCATTTCTATATGGTCTCATAATTAGGAAAAGAGAAGCCTTTATTAATGAGGGCTTGAATCTTTCTCTGTGCTGCTAGTCTCGCTCTCGTTGGCGGAGACGGAGAAGTGCAACGTCGGTGAAAATTGTGAGATGGGAGGAGAGTTAATGAGGTCCCTAGAGACTGAGGAACTTTTCCAGTGATATCTCCTAACCCTTTAGATTCCTTCATATATCCACATACAATACTCTAAGACGTCAATATGCTGGAAGCTTAATTGTTGCCAGGGCCATTTTTCATTGTTTCTGGATCGTGTGTCAGCTTGTTCGGCTGCTCAGCTGGCAAGATAATGATCGATTTAACTTTAGACGAGACAGCGAATTGAGGCGGCCTCTGTAGATGAATTATATCATGCAAAATTAAACTGCTTGATGCACGAGAAAACACAGAATGCATCAGCTACAGGCAATTAAACAAAGCATCTTGCACATACAAGGCTAGTTTGTTTTCGTAGACAGAGCCGAGGTGAAATAAGGGCCCTAATACAGATCCGGTAATATATACTGAGCATTTGAGTCTTTAAGATAAACCTGTAAACAGTGAAGGTGTTTACTGATTATATCTGTGCACCAACGTCAGCTTTAAAGGCCTAAATAACATGACGGCACAGTCTTGAATGTCTTAGATCTTCTATAAACAACATAATACTTTTAATTCACACATCTTTAATTCTCAGAATAGTTCTCAAGGACTTCTGACATTTAACTATATTGTGTCTAGTGTGTATATATAATCCTGCTGTAATATCTGTGACTGATCATCAGATAGCTTGCTAGATATTCAGTCCAGTGGAGATATTCCTTCCAATTACCACTGGAACCATGACAACAGCTCTACACACACACACACACACATTTGCACTTGCATATGCACTTCTACTTCGCCTTGTTTCTTGACTAATGACACAACAACAAACAAAACTGCAGATACAGTATGTTGCAATAGATTTTAAAGCCAAAAGCAGATTTTTGCTTCCCTGCTGTGAAAACTGATTTGTTTTTATTTCATTTCCTTTGATTTTAGTCAGGATGCCAAGCCGAAACTAAAGCCTCATTAATAATGGGTCCTGCTGCAGCTTCCAAAACATCAATAACAGCTTCGTCAAGCATCGAATGAAAAGGCTAATACAGAAAGGCTGCTGGATGCAGCAGTGATTTCCCATGACTTTCATTCTTGATATTTCCAATTATTATTTTTATTTTTTTAACTCAGCAAAGTTTTACAGCAATTTCCATAATAAAGATTTATAAATCAAAATTCATCAAAATTTAAATGGGGTCTGACACTAAACACACTCACAAAAATTGAGTACTATAAAACAAGCTATTATAAAGTGCAAACCTGAATGTCAACACATGCCATTATTTATTTTCAAACCATCCACTAACATGCACTTTAAACTTGGGGTTGGCCAATATGACGATATCATATGCCACAGTAAACTTTCCTGAGATGTCTTCACTATTGTCAGTATTTTTTAGAACAATTACAAACTGATTGGAATGAGAGGACTGATTAAAATTTTATACTGATTTTTTAAATAATAAAATGCTGTTATAATTTGTAATTTTTTAATTCCCCCTCCATTTCAGCATTAAACAATATTGTAAATGTTAAATAAAATATCATGAAAGTTTTTCCACAGTTGTTTTTAATCAAACACTGCCTATCATCCATCATAGAAACGTCTTCAATATAATCATTTTGTCACATGTTTGATGTTTGAAAGATGTTTGAAAAGGTTGAACAGAAATATTTCATCACTGATTTCTGACTGGGGGAAACACATACCAAACTGGAACTGCTCGTTGTCCATCAGTCGAATAGAAGCTGGAGCACATCTCTAAAACACAAGGCAGAGAGAAATATCAGTGCCTTAGGATTTGTGGCTATTTTTCGCCAACAAGTTTTAAACATTGTACCATAAAAATCATTCAAACACTTGTGAGACACTTAAACCACTTCATCTTAGTTTGCAATTAAAGAAACCCACGCAAAGTGCATCTGTAGGAAATTTGTAGTAAGAGGCCCACAACTCTTTTGTCATTAAATCTGTCCTTTTAAATGTTTAAATCAATAAAGACAGAAAAACAAGGCTGTACACCGCGCCAAAAGACGTGCTAAGAGCAGGCCTATTTCACTGTTATGCCGAAAAGCAGCTTCAGGCTACTGAGAGTCCTGAGGGAAAAGTTTGGGAAAGGATCTGTAACTCGCACATCCTAAACAGCATGATCGATATCTTCATCGTCTGCTGTGCTCAGAGCTAATTTATGCTCCCATAATGAGCAGAGCTGCACAAAGCTAGAACATACAGTCATCAATAATGGTGCCATCACTGGCAAACTCTCACGGCCAGCAACACTTTCTCTGCTGGCCTAACAATTCACAGAGTAAAGACAACGCACAAATATTTTCTTTAGTCATTCTTTTATTCATTTGGAATTTTGGAGGAATCCCTCAGTCGTTTAGATGAACTGGAACATAATGTTCAGACTGTCATTCTTTCCATTCAGCCAGAGGCTATTATTTGTATAAATTGTGTGTAAATCACTCCAATGTGCCAGAGGCCTTCTAGATGGTCTTGATTTTTCTGTACAGTCAACCACCACATGTTAAGATTTGCCCATTAAGACATAAATTAATTCTACCAAAAGATGTCTAAAACCTTGCTAGCTCAACATGATTTACTCACCAGTCAATGTCAGGCTTTGATCAAGTTGTTGGATAATTACATACCGTAGCAAAACAAACATGAGCCTGTTCACTTCAATTTACAATCAGATACTAAATGTCAAATTGCCTGTCATGCTCCTGCACCACAGTCGGAATGAAATCTTTAACTGCAGTTTTCTTTTTTCTGCTAATTTTGGGGATAACCAGATTTTAAAATATATAACTTTAATTGTGATCGAGATGCACGTAGAAGAGACATATATTTCAGTAAGATTTCCTGAAGTTTCCAGAACCACATATAATAGAAGATGTCAAAATGTGACCATCTGGTAAAATGGATCCAGTATCTCTCACGTTTTATATTCATTTTTATTATGTGCTGTATAATGATCACATAACAGATGGCTGTTAAATTAGTTATTAGACTATTATATGTTACCTGTTTAGCCACCTCTCGCAGACAGGCCACGCCCTGCTGGAAGTTTGGGAAGACGATAGAGCCGTATTTCTGATACTCGGGGACAGGACGGATCTTCATCGTAACCTCTGTGACCACACCCAGTGTGCCTGAATCACACCACGCCACACAGACACATGGTTAACTGTGAGTTCAACACAAAGATATGGTCTGCACTTATATAGATATAATGAATAAAGATATAATGTACTGTAACCTTAAACCCAAAAAAGTTTTTAAAAGTGTTTAGAAACCAACTACAGCACCACAGAAAAACTAGAATCATACACTGATATGCATATAGTTTCCACTATACATCCACTTTAGAGGGGGAAAAAAGTAACTGAATACATTTGTACTCAGGCTCAACCAAATGTAGATAGAGCTTAAATCCACATTCGCACACACCGCAACACCCAACCCCCCGTCTAGCCACCTCATTTACACTTCGGTGATCTGGTTTCATCCAACACCGGAGGGGGGGCTGTGTGAGATTTACCAGCTCTGGCTTGGTTGAAATAAAGCAGGTCTGTATCAAAGGAATTGTCGAGCCAACACCGGAGACACTGTTCACCTTAAAGCCTAGATCCCAGCATGCTCCACGACCCCCGAGAGCTCAACTACCACTGCTGCTTTGAGGCTCATGTTGCCAGCTCATTTAACCAAGGAAGACCAGCGCTCTGCCCATAGGAGGCATGACTGCAGAAAGTAGCAGTGATAAATACCAGGATGGGTGTTATAAATGAACTTCTGGATGAAAGCCACTCACCCACTTGGAGGCAAATCTGAATTCAGACACCAGAGACTGCATTAGAAAAGAAATGATAAAATACTAACTGGAACGTAAAACAATACAACAAAAAGAAAAAAGTGTTTATAAATGATAAATGAGGAATCTATCACCCAACCTTGGATTTACTCAATATCACAACTTATCTTACAAATTCTGTAGCTAAAATATACTAAAGGACAGAGGAAAAAATAAACAAAAATGTCCCCTGTCCTGGCATGCACCGGTGTTCTGTGCATTTGTGTGTCTGAAAATGAAAGCTGCACTTCAGTATGCTGTGTGAAACTACATCTGTGCAGAACTGTGTAAGGGGAAAAAAAAGGACTCTGAGCAAACACTTCTCTGCCTGACAGGCAAACTGTGAAAGCAAGCATATCCCAAACAACCAACAAATAGGCTCAAGCGCACAGTAAAGATGCCAATAAGGCTGTTTACTACCACATACGTACAGTACACATGGCCGTAATAGCCTCCTCTATAAACACTCAGTCACTGGGTGGACATTTACTGCACTTTCATCTTAACCAGTTGACAGTAAATACTCATAAGCTCCATCATAAAACCCCACAATAATTCTGTCATTACTGTGTCGCTTCTGTGAGAGAAAAGTGAAACAGACTTATTTGTTAGCATCTAAATGCCCCTGTCATTTTAAACACAATTTAAAATTCCAGATGTCTTCTTAATGGGAGTATAAATGTTTACGAGAAGAAAGAAAACCAACCCACAATTAATTTGGGCAAAGCAAGTAAAAGAACTAACATACGCCAGCTGTAAATGCTCGTTTCTGCAGATATTTACCAAGAAGATGTTACAGCCTATTGAGCCCTTCTCTAGAACACAACTACAACACTCCCAACACTGGCTTTCTATTACCATTCATTTTCATAAAGAACAACAAGCAAAAAAGCTCAGCTGTAGATATATAGACGTATCAAAGGTGTAATAAAGACATTTATTTATGAAGGTAGCAGTAAGGTGATTACTGATTATAAACAACTTCTATTTACTAAACTTTCTGAACAATTCGCAAGTCTACAGTAGTATGGACATGTGGCTGTAATGGATCATGGCACGCTGCCCTCTAGTGGTCCAACACAACAAGGTGTCTACAAATACTGCCTTTACTGTGTCATACACACTTTGTATCTACTTAAAAAGTGCATTACGTAAGATAAGTCTGTTTTTCTCAAGTCTCTAACATTTTAATGAATCCCTCCCATGGTCTTTAAACTTGCCCTCCAGGATCTACAGTAACCAGTAGAGTGTCTATAGTATGACTGACAGGAGACGCATCCAAAAACACAAACGAGCATTTTTATCAGTTACCAAAAAGGGTTTTCTCAGCTACTTCATACACTTTTGTTAAGGTCATGGCTTAATGCATTGTTTTTAATTGTGTTTTACATATCTTCCATTTACAAGTAAGGAATTAAAAAAATATATATAATAATAATTTTTTAAAAAATTCAAACCAGTCTAAGCAGAATTTAAATCAGGACCATCTGAGTCCGCGTTGAAAGGCACCAAAAGTAAAGAAGCGGTGGACAAATCATAAATTTAATTAGCTAACCCACTGTGCAAGTAAAAGCTCCAATATGTTGCCCAGTCCCATGTTTTGGTTGCCTGGAAACTGGCAAGACTAAAAAGTGGTAGCTAACGTAATGTAATAACAGTGGAACAGGGAAAGGGCTGTGGGCTGCTGGTGGATTTTAAGCAGAAGGTGAATGGCAATGTCAGGTCGAACAGAGAGTTACAGTATGCAGAGGCCACCAGACCACCCACACCGACAGAGCCACACACAAACACCCACACACTCCTGACCTTCCAAAACACTTTCTAAAAGTGTGTGTGTGTTGGATATTGCTGTTTAATAACAATTTAGAGTGCAATTGTGTTACTGTAATTTGCAGTGTAGCCCTGTATCCTAAAGTCCATATTGTACTGCAGCTGGTAGTCAGTATACCTAACTGCTGAAATACCAATTCAGGGATTAGTCTGAAGTGAAACTTGCAGTGCAGAGGAAAGAGATAGAGTGCAGAAGTTTATTTGGATGAAAAGGTCAGATTTACAGATGTACAGCGCTCATTTATAGTCTTACAGCCATTATAATGGGTACAAACGCACATGCCAACCCATCATTCCATCTCCCCGCAGACTGCTAGGGGAATGTGTACTTTCTCTGTGCGCCTGTGTGTGTGTGTGTGTGTGTGTGTGTGTGTGTGTGTGTGTGTGTGTGTGTGTGTGTGTGTGTGTGCGCGTGTGCGTGTACAACACACACTAGCAGATGTTCACAGTTGTAATGCCAACAGTCCCTGTATTTGTTAATAAGCATTGCCTTATGGTTGTGTTATCAGTGGGCATGTACAAGGACACAGAATCGTGGGATTGTGGGAGTTTGTCAGCTGCTTCTGCCTCAAATGAAATAATCTTGGGCTAAACCCTTTCAATCTGATCGTCTAGTACTTTGGTTTTAAAGGGCAGCAAACTTTTACGATGAATGTCAAACTATACAAGAGCACAAAACATGACCGTGTGGTACATCGCATCACTGAACCTCACCAGAACAGGCTGTGAGCTGTGCTGACATGAAGGAAAATAAAAACGTGCCTCATGCTTTGTCTCTCAACGTACCACCTAACTATTTATAATAGGGGCGAGTCACATAGATTAGATTTATTATTATTGATCACAACAACAATAAAAGATTCAATTGAATTAATTTGTTAATAAATGAACACTGGAGTTCACCTGTAGTGAGACGCCTGCTTTTTCTTTAAAGGAAGAGTGTGTTAAGATTAATTGTCCTACTACACTCTTGGTTGCTTTCATTTGCCCCCTGACTTGAGAACTGAAAAAAAAAAAAAAAAAGCAGTTGATGTGACTTACTACTTTGCTGAAAAGTTGAACTTTTCTTAAACATTTGAAGACAATCCACTGTGATGAGCACTTTTTCAAAATCAAACACATTCTGAGCACATACGAGCAGTTGAGGAAAGATGACTGATGAGAACACAACCTTATAAAAAAAAAAAGTTCACCCTAAACTTTTTGCTCCTAATTAGCGTGTGCAGTGAAGCAGCATGGCTGCTCGCCATGTCCGCCATGTAGAAAAGCAAGTTCTTCTGTCTGAGTGCAGAAAGAAGTGTCCAGTGTTTCATGCTTTATTGTTCACACAAACCAGGTATTAATAGTACACAACCTCTAACAGAATTTTCCAGTGTGATTATGGCTAGTCACTATGGATATACCACCACAAGTGTATAGGTGCATCTCAAAAATTTGATTATCATGGCAACGTTAATTTTTTCCGTAATTTAATTCAAAAAGTGGAACTTTCATATATTCTAGATTCATTACACATAAAGTGAAATATTACAAGCCTTTTTTTTTGTTTTAATCTTGATGATTACGGCTTACAGCTCATGGAAATCAAACATCCAAGTATCTCAACACACACACACACACACACACACACACACACACACACTTGTATCTTTGTGAAGTAATTAAAGAGAATTCTCAGGAATCTTACTAACCGAAAGGTAACCTTTTGAGTCATTCTATTTAGATAAAAGCAATTTTTTGTCCCCAGAAAAAATATAATTCACATCCACTGAATCACAAGTGGTGTCACTACCTTCAGAGCCCAGGATGAAATGGTGGATGTCTGGTCCAGTGGACATTCGTGGACCCTGGCAGCTCTTCTCAATCACACCTCTAGGGGTCACCATCTTTATATGTACCACCTAACAATTAACAGTCATTATCAGCCACAATAAAGTGATAATTAATTTTTTTTTTTTTAAATCACTGAAAATATTAAATAGGAAAAAGGAAAATGTGTGTAAACTGCTTCACTATATTTGTCATGTGTGTTTAAATATATATATATATATATATATATATATATATATATATATATATATATATATATATAAATGTTGTGCCTGTGTAATTTGTGAGTGGTAAAGAAAATAAAGACTGTGCACCAGGTCTTCGATGTTGCCGTAGATGTTTTTCTTCATGCCTGATGCACGTGTAGCCACCCAGCCTCCGAGAGAACTAAATTCCATAGAGTCCGGCTCATGTCCAGTGCAGTAGCCGCTCTCGTTCAGCTGAAGAAAACAAAACACCCACACACATACAGGTGATGTGAACACACACACACACACACACACACACACAAAAAAAACCCTGGTTTTATTACTGAACCCCCTAGAAACACACTCTTTAACAGCATACCATCTGTGCACTCGCAAAACTGCAAAAACACCCACATGTGAGTGTGTGATAGACTTGTTAACATGCATCACACACACACTTCGATATTATACTAGAGGTCATTTTTCTGCATTAGTTTGATGGTGCCATCTGCTTGGTGTGTGTGGGTAATAGCATGGAGTAAAAAGAAAAGAAAAAAAACCAAAAAAAAAAAAAAAACTCTGTGCCAGTCACTGCCTTTCAATCCACATGTTGAAACTAAATGTGCAAAGTGATAGCTGCACACTCAGATGCTCAGGGAGAACAAATTCACACTAGTCACTAACCTGCCTTTCCAGGTCCTGGCCAATGATGCCAGCCTCAACATGGGCTGTTAGGTTTTTCTCATCAATCCACAATATTCGGTTCTGGAAAAATTAAAAAAATTAAAAAGAGGGGGGTGGGGGGAGTAACAAGCCAAAGTCATAAAACTCTTTTGCCAAGAAAGCAGACTTGTAATACGGACATGTGATAGAGAGAAAAAACAGAGAAAGAGAGTAAGGGACAGGGGGAGACAGAGGAGAAGAGAGAGGAAGAAGGTCAAAAAAGAGCCAGAGTAAGATTTTCATTAAAATGTGCTTGTGTTGACAGTGTATATCAGTGTCTGTCTGCACTACTCCATAAAGTCGTCCGTCTGTCTGAATTACAGTCCTTAAATTCAGTCCAGTTGTTTGGGCTTAGTGCACCTTAGAAGACACAGTGTGTGTGTGTGTGTGTGTATAAAAGAGTGATGGACAGCACACAGGACAAAACCACAAAACCTTCAGGGAGGAAAAGAGCATGCTTTTTGATAAGGAAAATGAAAGCGCACAGGTCAGGTGGCAGGATTTTCCACAGAAGCTGAAGGGCAGACAGACCATGTGACCTGCACCACACGCCAAACCTGGACTGATTAGAAAGAACTTCTACATTCCATGCAGTATTTCCTATCATGCCTGCGTTAAGGAAACTGTTTCACAAATGAGCTCTGCTACAGTAAAAGGACTGTTTGCGTGAGCTTCTGGAATTTTCTGATCTGAACGTTAGCTGCTTAAAAAAAAAGAAAAAAAAGAAAACAAAAAGAATAGAAGCCATTGTTGTTTTATAAAACAGAGGTCTCTCGACATTCTAATCATGCTACGATGGCACCCGTCACAGGGTTAAAAAGTTAACCTTGTTTTATGGCCCAATCCCACAATTCCCTGCCAGGGTCAAATGTTGCTCACGATATGGAATACTCTCAGCATGAGCTCCACTCTCAGCCATCAATCATCTGACTGAGCTCATAAACCAGCCACTCCTGGCATCCGCTGCCTTTCATGTCCCACCCTCCCAACCTCATGACCTCTGACATAGGTCAGCAGCTCAGAGAAAGCGAGCGAGTGAGTAAGCTAGAGCGAGAGAGAGAACCCAAGAGAGAGCTGAGTGCAAGCCTCAAAACGCTACATAAATCAGTGTTAGCATACAGTCCTCACAGGCAACATGCAAGACTTCATCAGGTTTGTACATGGCTTCATATGAGCTTTAAACCAAACTCAGTTGCCATTATGTGTATGTGAGTGGTCACGATGTATGTTTTGTGCCCACCATCTGAGAGGTGTCTAAAGACACAATGGATCGAGTTTCCTCTGGGGGGCACTCTAGAGCACTGGACACACTCGTACCACCTGACGGAGAGAGAAAGACAGATTTGTATAAAATGAATAAAAAGAAAACGGAATAGATCAGCTGTTTCACTACAGTGTCTTCTGGGTCGAGTGCTCACCTCCATATGGTATCAAACACACATTGTGCTTGCAGGCCAGCTCCACAATCTTCACTACATCATCGTGACAGTCTGTACAGGACACAACACACATACGATAGCCTATTACAGAGGCGCTGCCATGTCCAGACTTTATCAATGAAAAGGACACAATGAGACATTTCTTTTGATTGTGTGAGAAGTTGGAGACAAAGTGGGAGGACAAAGAAAAAGGAACAGTTCTGTCTCTCCTCCTTCTCTGTGGGCAGGATCAATGCTTTCTGTCTGTAGCCAATAAGAGTGCCTGTCCCCGCCCATCCTAAATATATGTGAAGGAAGGGAACATCAACAGCATGAACACACCTCTTTTTTTCCTCCTGCATTACTGCCGCTCATCCACTAGCCTGCAATGACTAAACAGTTTTAAGATGTACCCCATCCTTATAAAGGTGAAAGGAATGAACTTTCAGAGTGCTAGACATCTAAAATTCTTAAAAGGTATCATCCAATTATCTAACACAAACGCAGACACAGCACAGTCAACTCTGCTTTTCTGCAGGTTTACAGATCACGTAACGCTGCCTAATGAAGGACTTGCTCTTTAGTTCTAATGAGATGTAGGATTACCTCAAATGAAAAACCTAACACTGGTGGGGAAACAGCTGTATAGCGTAATATCTTTGTTCCTTGTGTGTTCTGGGATTTGCAGAAGCAAAGAGAATAAGCAGTGCATTGCTCAAAGACACAACAGTGTTAAGAAGAAAAAAAGACTCGACATCAAGAACTGTCTAGCTCACTCTTCTGATTCTCAGAATCACTTACAGTGCTTAGAAGCACATCTTAACATCCTTTTCCTGCATGAGCTCAGTGTGATGAGGGCTGGGATATTTTCTGCCCATTTGGGACTCAACTAATCAAGTCTGATCTAGCGCTCGGAGCTCATTTCCATGGTGAAATAGATCCACCAATCTTAGAGCAGTAATTCAAACAGCCAGCATTTTATTCCATATCAGACTTCCTACTGACACGTCTCATTAAAGCGCGCGCTCATGAATATTAACGAGCAGCCTACCCGCTGATGCAGCTAGCTGGAGATTAACCCTTTACGACATGCCTGCAGCGCTCTCGTAGCTTACACACCCCGTACAGGACACACAAAGACATGCAGCAACAAATACAATTTTGCTTTCTTGGTACATTCAGTGCTGCTCTTTGCAAAACATGTGATTAACAGCACACAGCTATACAACACAATAAAACGGACAATACCGTTACAGCAACGCACCCATAAAACAGTACAGAAATTACTGTGCAAATGCCTTATATGCAATACATGCCAAGTATAATTGCTCAGAACACCTTACGGCCTGTAAAGAGAGGAATAAAAAGAAACACTCTTGTGAATACTGTAGGAGTTTAATAAATGGCTGATAGAAGTGCTGTATTCACACCGCTGGAGTAAACTATGCTGGGCAGCAGAGGAGTTCAAAATCCTAAAAAATAAATTAAATTAAATAATAATAAAAAACCTTAATGAAATACTCAAAAAAAAGCTGTTCAAGTGCCTCTTGGTAGGTCTTCCAGACAAAAGTTTTTGGAGTGGACTGAGTAACTGTAGAAGCAGTAGCTGAGCAGAAGCACACGTTAAGAAAAGATGTGATGACCTCCAAAATTATAGACTTTATAGGCTATATCAAAATTGCTGAGTTAGCACAAATCTGTCATCTGTCAGCGGTGTGCATTACTGTGCTTCCTACATTATGGGAATTATTATCTCTACTAATAACATGTCCTGGGAAAAGGTCTGTGAAAAATAGTTCTCATTTAAAGTTATAGTAAAGTTATGCTCTAATCATAATGTTCTAATTAAGTGGAAGTAGGTGGGAGTGAGTGGTGGGAGGTGCGAGTCTTTGGGTCTGGAGAAATTTGAGGAAAGCTAAGCTTAATAACCATGATTTGCTAAATTAGTTCAGAATATTTTCAACCGTTGCGAAAACTGAATGGACGTGTGCCTATGCTTTTGTATATGTACCATCAGACTTTACATTATTTCCAGATGTTGCAAAGCAAATATAAGGCCCTTGTTTATGGGACTGCAAATCTACTATCCGCAATCTACTGAAGTCATACGGGGTCAAGTATGTAGTGGAATAAAGCGAGTTTGCCAGGAACAGATGGGTCTGCATTTTTAAAAAAGGATAGTAATTTTGTATTCATTCACTTATTCATTCATCCATTTTCAGTAACCCATTTATCCTGGTCTCAGTGGATCTGGAGTGTATCATGGAAACACTGGTTGTGTGGTGGGAACACACCCTGGACAGGAGCAGCTACATACACGTTTGCACACTCGTTCACACCAAGAGGCAATTTAGCTTAGCCGATCTATCTTCCGGCATGATTTTGAATACGGAAGGAAACCAGAGAAACCGGAGGAAACCTACATGGACACCTGGAAAGACCGCGCACACACACTAACTCGAGCTCAGCATCAAAATGGGGGCCTTGGAGCTGATCTGTAATATTTTAGCATTTGGGAAATTGTTGATCTAGTTTATTCCAGTCTTCCCAATGGACTGTGGTGCTCTTACATGATCAAAGAACCCAGCAATGCATGTGCATTCATTTGTGCATGCAATCATACCCAAGCTTCAAAGTACTCACTTGGCCAAACCACCAGGTCTGGTATTCTTCCAATTCTCCCCTCCCTCAGGGCAAAGACCTCATGCAGACAGTGACCTGGGTGGAAAAGAAGAGCCCTGTTAAAGCACCGCAGAACAGAAAGAACCATTCCCAGTAATCCAGAACTCGACACAGGACACTCTTAATTAGAAAAATAATACAAATATCTCTATCCCTATGTAAAGCCCTCCGTTTCAGCAAAAACATTTCTGATTCATGTGGGTGCTGTGCAAAACAACTGGGCAAGGCATTTTCATTCATTACCATGAGAACGGAACACTCTGTCCTCTGGGCCAGTTGACAGGGCCACACCGGCAGCCTTCAGCTCCTCCACAAACAGCTCGTTCAGGGTTGGGGGTGGGACTGCACTCACATTCAAACTGGCCTGAGACGGGAGAGAGAGTTATGTGTGCCCACACGTATACACGTTTCTTACCAGTACCAATTCAGGGAGGTGCAGACTTACTGTCGCTGGGGATTTATGTTGTAGGTTGGCACCAAATGTACCCTCAAACCAGTCCTTCAGACTGGGGAGAATCAGACCACTTAGCCGATACCTGCAATGAGCACCAGGACACGTCGGTCTTTCAGTTCACAGTGCTGCAAAATTACAGCTTATGACATACCATATATAATGTTATAAAAAATAAAAATCTTCTCTGGATCCCACACTCAATTTTCCAAGTCCCAAATCAATATAACAAAATACTAACATCTCTGAAACTAAATGAAGAATACTGGTAGGACGTTTAATAGGTAGTTAAAAAAAAGTACATATCAGGAAATCAGGTACATGATTTGATATGGGTACTGACCCCTAGAGCTAATTTCAAGACTGAGTTATGCTGTCGAGCATAGAGTCCTAACCACTGACCAGAGTCCTAACCACTGACCAGAACTTTTGTCCAGCAGAGCATAAATTCACACACAGCCGAATGAAAAGGCTGCTGTCAGAGAGGGCAGGAGGAAGAGAGGAGGAGAGAAAGGGAACAAGGATTAGTGTAATCCCTTTTTCTGTCTCGCTTAAGTCAGTATCAAGAGAAATAAAACCAGGGTGTGTGAGCAGCTTTGTTTCTGTGGGCAGATTAAAGAAGTAGAAGAGTAAGTGGAGCCGAGACCAGTCATCGATCCCACTGCCTGTGTGAGAAGTTCCTCTACACGGTCACCCTGCAGCAAGGTTCTCCAAGGCCTTTACTTCAGTCTCTCTGGGACTGTACTTTAAAGAGGTTTCACCACCAAAAATTCACAAGCCATACAACTTACCCTACATTCACACTAGCAAGCTACAAGTCGCTCATGTCACTTATAGTATGTCTCTTGTGGCTGTGCTATTGCTGTTACTTGTGTGTGTACACTATCCAGAGAAATGTAGCAACCAAAATATATAGCCTACAGCCCACTAGATGATTTATACACACCATATTTGTTTAAAAGGTATTTTGATTTATATGTTACGTGCTAAGCTGTGTTGGCAGATTATCAAATCACCAGAAGCACCAACGATCTCTGCCTTCCTTCCAATTTCTTCCATTTTTGCACATCAAAGAGGAAAAGGGAATTAGTTTAACATAACTAGATGCACACCATAACTAGTTGTGAGTTGGATATATATATATATATATATATATATATATATATATATATATATATATATATATATAAATATAAATATAAAAAGCAGCACACCACACTTGCCTTAGAATCATTCAAGACAATCATTTGGTTTTGCTGCTTTACCGCTTCATATCAAATTTGCATAGAATTAAGAAAATCTCACTTCAAATGTTTGTCGCGGTAACCAAAAATCACGGCTTGTACGTTGAAAATTAATGATCGCCTGCTGCTCGCTAGCATGAACCTAGGGTTATGAGCTTAACAGCTTAAATGGAGTCAAATTAGTACAATTATGCTCTGTGGTATATAAAGAGATCTGATACTGTGATTCCACAGAATGGAGAATCCACAGGCAAAATTACATCTCTTTCTCTCATCCTTTCCATATGCGCTCTGCTAAATACACTGAGCAAAGCACACACCTAGACACTAGATGGCATCAGCACACCACTCTGACTTGAGCATGGCCCCTGAGCAGCAAGTGAATGCGTGTTTAAGCATAGACTGCATGGTTGGTGGTGCTCGCTACATTTATGCAAGGATACAGATTCAGTTCTCTGTTCTCCACAACGAGATTTTCACATCAAAGGCGCAATATATATATTATATATATATATATATAAAAAACACATTGATCTGTCAACTGCCATCTACCAACTTACATGTCCTAGTCTTATAAAGTAACTATCTCTTATTTTACTTTTTTTTATTTCTATATACCATATTGTGACTTTTACCTGCATATCCACTTACTGTAGCGATCATGAAAAATGTATGCGTGTCTAGTCATTCAATGTAGGACTATGATAAATATTTTCCTAAATTAGGTTTAGGTCCAAAAACTATACACAAAAGTAGAAAAATATGTCTTAAAAGTGACATTAAGCCACAGGTAATTAGCTAAATTGTAAATGTTACTGTTTTTTTTTCCTGTGATTCATTTTATGTGGCTGAAACGCAAATGGAATTCAGTGCAAACCATAGGTTCTACAACACCATTATCTTACACCCTGTGTAGTCAGCATGTTTAGGGAATAGGAAGCAATTTGGGACTTGGAATAACTGTGCGAATTATTCATGTGCAAATTTGGGTTAAAGCTACAATACAATTTTTTACGTGTTGCAAAATAATTTGGAAAAAAAACCTTATTGTTTTGGAAGGGGAGAAAAATACTCTATTGTACTCTATGCACCTGCAGTTGCATCTTCCTACCAGAGAGAGAAAAATTGAAAAATCTGATATTGTGTACCTTTAAAGATGAAGATTGTGAACCGTAAACGAATATAAAAAACGTAAACTAGAGTTAATCAACAGTGGGAAAACATTATTATGGGTAAAAAAAAAAAACCCAAACAAATCTGAAACAATAAAGACCGTGGGGGGGGAAATGTGATCGTGATTTTCTTCGTGAAACAGTGCAGTGCTCCTGCTGTGTACAGCAGGATAAAACTACAGGCTACGATGCATTCAGAACAATAAATCTTTTAGTAATTATACAGGAGTTTGTCAGCTCTTGCCTGCAGTGCTTATTTTACTTTCATGACACCCCCTTCTCTCTAAAATGAACTTTTATTTTATTTTATTTAGAAGATACAAGTGCTATGTGAGCTGGTCTGCATACTCACCTTTTGCCTGTAAACTCTGCCTGGCCTTTCTTGTTAAAGAGAAAACGGGAATCACTGTAACCCCAGCCATTCCACTTCATTATTTCTTGCCTGAGAGAGAGACAGACAGACAGAGGGGCTGTGTAAGTATTCATACTCTTACCCTCTGAGCTGAGGGGTGTGCATAAAATAACGAGTTAACGTGACAATACTAACAGATTTCTGCTATCACATGAAAACTCTGACCTCAACTCAACATTTTGAACATTTGACGCCCTTATATTTAGTGAACAAATTGAGTCAGGGTTCAGATCAGTCCAACTATAAACGTAATGATGATCTCATTTTGAAAAACCTTTCCTTGCCTAGTTTAGCTGGACACACATTCAGACAGAGCTTTTGGATCGGTTTCAAGAGAAGGGGCTTCCCCAGAAATGTCACCATATCCCTGCTGTTAAAGTAGTGCAAACAAACCACTTATTTATAGACAACATATCCCATTAAATAGTCACCGGGAAGGTACTGGAAGGTGGAGGGTACCATGAACATGTTCACTTGTCTTAGTCAGCTGTTAATATAACATTCATTCTGTACTTCTTCCTCCTGTCTGGTCAGAACACATCAGGTGTGATACGTAGGACTATGACGACAAAAAAACAAACAAACAAAAAAACCTGTCCAGAGACAAAGATGAAACGTTAACATTAACCCACTATTTGACGAAAATATTTTTTGTATAATCTAAGCCTAGCATAGCCAATGAATGAATGACTTTCAAGATATATTCAATAACAGATAAACTGGATTTTTCACCTGGACGATCCTGAATACACATGCTACACCTAGCTTCATGAGTGATCCATCCAAAAAGAAAGAGAAACAGAAAGGCCTGTGTGTGTGTGTGTGTGTGCGCGCGTGTGTGTGTTAAATCAGTTCAGTCAGAGAGCAGAATAAATAACCAGCATAACTCATGATTTTATCTGTGCTCCAATGCCATAGCTCATATGCTGCATGTGGAGTGACAGACATATGAATAGTGATGAACGCAGGCCAAGCTGGAATAAGGTAAATAACAGAGGAGCGATGACAGAGATGAAGCACTAACGCCCATTTCCCCTGTCTGTATCAGGCTTCAGCAGCCTACAGAACACAGACAGCCTAAGAAACACTGGATTAACAGCACAGAGTCAGCACTCTACTGCCAACACGCAACTACTCAGAGTAGGAATGGGCGATATGGACTTAAAACTATATCAGGATATGTTCTGGTGTTTATTGCGATAACGATATCAGTGGCGATATAAATATAGTACCATTCACCACTGATTTTAGCTACAAGTGACAGCTGTCATCTTGAGAGCCTCAGAAACACAAACATTGATCTAAAAGTAAAACTGATTTTCTGTAAGCAAACCAGTTCCAGATCGTGGAGGTAGCTCCTCATTTAGCGAGAACACCTTCCACTGTACTTATTTTACTCTTCACGTGAGCTGCGAACGGGCTGCAGACCGTCACACACAGAAATACGTCATCAACTAGGCTTTATCGTTATTATCGCGGGAAGACTAATTCTTATTGTGGGGAGAATTTCTACCAGTATATCGCAAACGATAAGATATCGCCCATCCAACTCAGAGGTGTCCTTGATGAAAACTAGAATAAAAAGTCACCTAAAACAAAACGCTCAGACAATCTCATTACGTTTTCACAGTAGTTTTTTGGCAATAATGGACCCATCATTATCTATGCATAATGTATCAGTCAGTTAACAGTTATAATTATAAGACACTGACTGTTGTGCAACTACAAGCAATGGATAAAAACAAAAATGGTTAGGGTGCAAGTGCGATTGTTCCCATCCGCCTCCCATCTGGGTTCAGACTCACTTGATTTTATCGAATCTCGGTGCATTTACGTGCATCTTATGTCATCACAAACGTACATGGAGAACACAACGCAGCTCACCATATTTTTTTTGTTTATTTATTACTTTGGTGCTATTATGCACAACAGAGTGAACGACAATTCTGTGTCCCACAACGTTCCCCTGCCACTCATCATACACGTGTGTTGTGGGAACTAACGATGCAGTCATAACGATGAGAAAACACGTGCAGGTTACTTCTGAACAAGCGCGGACCCGAGTACGAGTTGCGTTCACATTGACGGGAATCGTGTCACAGTTTCAGTGCAACTGAACTCAGACCCCCTCCCACAGGCAGTCTCGGGTTCGGTACTGCAGTGCGCTTCACATTAACAATTTTTTATGCAAACCATGCTCTCTTTCAGACTAAACTGCCAGTGTGAAACATGAGAAGGTTGCTATTGTCGGATCAATATGTATGTAGTTAAAATATGCATATAAGTAAAATGTACATAACCGTTCTACGAAATATGATTGAAGATCACAGATCTGTGATGTCTGGATTCCTGTAGTCCAGTAGTTCAGGAAACAGGGCTTAAAACATCCTAAACTCAATCTAAAATCCTGTAGTTCAGTTAGCTGGATCCTACACAAAAGCTGCGTGTAACAGTTTTGGGCAGCAGAAGAACAGGTTCTTTTGTCTTTTTATAAAGGCTGCCGAAAAACAAATATATAGATTGTTTTTTGATGACTGGGAGATAACATGGCAACAAAATACCAAATCAATTTCTAACGATCATAAAGTTCCATAGCCTATTTATTTTGCAGTCAATATTGAGGTTAATGTTATTATGGACAGTACATTTCCATCCTTTATTGTTAATTCAGGTGTAAACCTGACAGCATGAAAAGCACTTTTCAGCTAATTACAGTGGAATACTGTAATTATTAGAACAGATTAGATAATGTTTTGTGTAAATCCAGGCTGAAAACATTTGTTTAGTCAAGCTCATCATGAATAGACTTTCTTTTATGCAAAGTACACGGTCTTATACATTATGGGCTAGTAAGCATACCCAACAATCTCTTCCTCTCTTTACCTCCCTCTCCCTCTGACCCCTTCTGGTCTCCAGACCTGCCTGATCCATCCTGATGCCCTACATCTGGATGGAGCGCTCATCAACTGGAGGCTACATTCTGCCACTGAGGACGACTCCAAGCAGTGCAGCCTGGAGATTGCTGAGGATGGTGCCACTTGAAGTACCATGGAGATGGTTTTGGACCTCAATTCCACATGGACATTCTTGCTGTGGTTGCTGGGACTACGGTTACTGCTATGGCCTTAGGACTGCAATTACCACATGCAGTTTTGCACTCAGGTCTCCTTTAGTAAACAGTGGACTAGTTCAACAAAACAGACTTCATATAAAAACCATAATGAACTTTCTTTTACTTTCACAAAACAGACTTCATATAAAAACCATAATGAACTTTCTTTTACTTTCACACTGTCCGTTGTTACCCAGATGAGGATGGGTTCCCTTGTGAGCCTGGTTCCTCTCAAGGTTTCTTCCTCATATCATCTTAGGGAGTTTTTCCTTGCCACTGGCTTGCTCATTAGGGATAAATTCACTCACTTAAAATCTGTATCCTGTGTTTACATGTTTCTGTAAAGCTACCTTGAGACAACGTCCATTGTAAAAAGCGCTATACAAATCAAATTTAATTGTATTGTAATAGATTTATTTAATCAACAAAAGCCATACATTAAACTTCACTTTCACTTTATAGCCAACAGGAGGAAAACTGTGACCTAGAAAGTGATTCCCTAATGCCACCTCACAGCTCTGTACACCTCCTACAATGCCCTCCACTAATATTGGCACCCTTGGTAAACATGAGCAAAGAAAGCTGTGAAAAATTGTCTTTATTGTTTAACCTTTTGTTCTTTTGATAAAATAATTCACAAAAATACTCTCATGGACATCAAACAATTGCAAACAAAACATAGATTATAAAAAAACAACAACAACAACAAAAACTATGTTAAATATAGGTGTGCAACAATTATTGCCACCCTTTCAGTCAACACTTTGTGCTACCTCCCTTTGCCAAGATAACAGCTCTGGTCTTCTCCTCTAATGCCTATAGTTGGCCTAAAGTCTCTTCGAAAGGTGGACTGTGATACCTTCACCCCTGCCCTGTGGTGGTTGTTCTTGATGTCACTGACTGTTGTTTTTGGATTTTTCTTCACAGCTTTCATAATGTTTCTCTCATCAACAGCTGTTGTTTCCCTTGGCTGATCTGTTCCATGTCTGGTTGTATGTACACTAGTGGTTTATTTCTTTTACACGGTATGCTAAATTGTTGTATTTACTTTACTCAATGTCTGTGCAATGGCTCTGATCAATTTTCTCTCTTTGCTCAGCTTCAGAATGACTCCCATAGACAGCTCTCTTGTCTTTTGTTGGTTTATGCTTTTTTAACAACAAATGTAGTCTTTATAGATAAAAACCCAGGGCTCAAACCAAGAGTAGACATTCAGAGCTATTAATTGTTTAAACAATCAATCTTACAAGGCACACCATGGCAACAAGAAACATCAGTCACATGTTACAATATTTTTGATCACTTGAAAAATGGGCTGGTTTTAAACAAAAAGTGGCATGATCTAGGTTGTTTAACACATCTAGATGTAAAGATCAGGAAATGAAAGCTGGAATTCTGGTCCATCATCTCATATTCATACTCATCTTTTGATCTCAAACCCAAATGTCTCTAGTGTCTAGCAAAAACAAAAGCTTCCATCTATTTCTAGCTTTGCCATTCCAGTACTTTCAGAGGGGACTTTATTTTATCACGCTAATGAGCAAATCTGTTGTTTTGGAAAGGATCCCATGAGCTGTTTCGAAGATCAACTACAGACTGACCTGTACAAAGCACCAGGACATTTGTGTGAGTTGACTGAACTTTCAACAAGACAATAACCCCTAAACTGTTGATCTCAGATGCAGGAACAGCAAAAAAAGATCACCTTAAACCTAGTATTTGAACTACATGAAGAATTTAACACAAATAGCCAATTGAAACAAAATAAAAAAGATTAGACTTGTCCTGGCCTTTAGTTTATAACCTCTATAGTCTAAAGAAGGCAGTGTATTAATGACAAGCAGATGACTGAAAAGCCTAGGAAACATTTTACAGTAGACGGTAGAGTATTTCTAATTTCATCTGCATGATCTAAACCTAGGAACATCATAGCCAGTGAAAGATTCTCTATGGAAAATACTGTAGGCCTTAACTTGGGGATGTAAAGTCTATCTGGGACAAACTCTTTTTGGTAAAATAAATAAATAAATAAATAAATAAACGTTTCAAAATTATAAATTGTTCTCTTTTTTAAATTTAGAGTGAATATATTGTAGGACTTAATTGTTTTATGACTTTTGTTGCCCTTTTTCATGGCTACATACAGACATGGACACTTCCATCTATTTCTATTTGCAGAAAAAGAAAGCAATAAATAAATAAAAATTTGTGTAAAATTAATAAGCCTATCTACATATTCACAATACTCTAACCTAATCTAATAGCATAAATTAAGTCACACAGAAGGAACTTGTGGCAATGCATGACATTTTCACCTGTAATAAACAAATCATGTTTAAAATCTGGATTAGAATGTCACTGCAAAATATTTACTACATTAACAAATGTAAAAATAATAATCATTTTATAAACAAATCAGACTACTGTTCAAATGTTAAATGTCACAACAGCACCTAAACAACACCATGGCTTTTATATATATATATATATAAAATTATAAGATGACCTGCATGATTTTATACATACCGTAACCGTCAAAACTCGAATTACTTAACCAACCACAAACTACTACTACAGTTGGAATATTTTTCTGAGAATTGGACAATGCCACTAAGGGCAATAAACATGATCCAGAAAGACCCTCACCCCACGCATGCTCCATTTAACAAATAAGATGGTAAAATGCTGACCTAGGTCATAGTGACATATTTCTAGGCCAAAGACAAGGGTCTCTCAAGCCTCTTAAGGCTAGTACCATCAGTAACACTCACTTAGCAGCAACACTCAGGGCCAGCATTGTAACCTATTTCTCTGGGGATGCATAGCATCCTGACCTGCAACATGGTGGTTATCCTGCCATGTCATTAATGCAAACTTTCTCCAACTAAAACCATGAACTACTCTGAGTAAATTTAGAAATCTCAAAGTGGAATAGACTGAATGTAGCTTTGTTGGATTTATCTTTCTTCATTTGCCTATTAAACACACAGAAGTCACTCCTGTGTGTTATTAAGGTTTTTGTTCTAATCCCAACAGGAAACCAAATACACATAATTGTTTCATTAGTTCCCATAAGTACTTCCTAGTCATAAAAAAAAGATGCGTTAGCCTACAAAACTATTAATTAGCATTCTTAAAATAGCACAGAAGCATGTTATGTTCTCTCATGAGTTCCTTTGCCGAAAGTCAATGGCATGTTTGCTGAACCAGCTTATTCACTGGTTTCTCCATGAAACTCAAGAATCCAGACAAAAGAATGGTAGGAATGAGGTCTGACTGTAAATGTCTGACACTAGAGGTCACTACAGATTTAAAGCAGCAGAAGGAAACATGCCTTTTCTGGAAGCTAAAGTCAGGCCACCACAACCCTTAGCCAATCAGAGGTGAGAATGTGTGTTGAAACTTCTGCTGACAAAATTAAACATTACACACAGCTATTACATTCTACAAAGGAACAATCATGAGGGCTAATATGTTTTAGTTCATATAGTATGTATGGACTGGTGACACTAGAACTGAGTTTTGTTTTGTAATGATTCTTTAGAAAGAAACAGAAAGCCAAGCTTCAGAAGGCCAGAGATTAAACTGGAGGAATGTAGGGGAGCAACACTTCCACACCTATGGCTTATGTAAAGCGTTACTAAAAACCTAAGCTCTAACCACCCAACTGCTATTTAAATAAAGCCCTTAAGACACAAACCGTTGCATCAAGCACTTGCTTTCATTACATTTCCGCCTCCATTCCCACAGCCTTTATTCCGCCTGAAAGAAAAATCGCTCTCCCACCATTACTTCCTAATTTAACCACACAGTTAAGACCCATTAACTGAGACTGTCTTAATTATATTAGGACTGTAGGATATGGACAAAAAAACATGTGACCACTGTGATTGCAAAATGATTTCACACATATTAACATATATTATAACAAAGTGGAGAAACCAGGAGGGGTTTATTGCCATCTTCATTACTGTCTGTGCATCACAAAAACACTACAATTTATCAAAACACTCACAGACAACTTATCTGGAGCCTTTGAGTGATTCAACCTCCAAGAGAGTTCAAGGAACTAGCGACGTGTCGTTCATGAACAATTCGTTCAGTTTGAACAAATCTTTAACATGACTCGGGAACATCGAGTTGTCTCGGAGAGTGATTTGTTCATTTTTTTTGTTGACCACGCATGCGCAGCAACATCCCTATAGGTCCTGTACAGGAAACAGAAATTACTGGTTCACCTCTCGAGTCTTCGGGTTCGAGTCGTTCTTTCATCACGTCACGTCACAGCCCCACTGCATTCAGCTTATGGGGTGGTCACGTGATGAACGAATGACTCGAACCCGAAGACTCGAAGAGGTGAACCCATCATTTCTGTTTCCGGGGAACAGATGTGACAAAAGAACAAATAACTCAGATGGGAAGGTGAGGTGAACTGAAGACCAGCTAAGCTATTAATTAATTATTTCTGTTTCTCATAATTCAGCCTTGACTGAATTAGCCTAAAGTTAATTTTTTTATGATCAACGTTTGCGTAAGTACTAGATGTGTTGGGGAATTTTAATTATATTATTTAACTTTTTAAATTATATTCTGCTGAAATGAACGAAATGACTCGGGGGAAAAAAAAAGATTCGTTCATTTTGCTGAACGTGATTCAAAGATCCAAGTCAGTAAAACGATCCGAACTTCCCATCACTACACAATAAAAGCGGCCCATCTGTTCCAAGAACAATCCACTTTTGCAAGATCGCTTCCGGGTTTGGTCTCAGCCAGCTCAGTAACATCCGGTGCTGCGCCGGAAGCCGTTTTCGCTATTGGCGATAACTGTGTGAAATTGACACAGAAGAGTATGACATATTACACTTACTGTTTACAACAGCTTCCCCACGGTTTAAATACGATATTTTAGCTGTACTCATGTTCAATTTTTATCAACGAAGAAAACTGTTTTGTTGTCAAAACCGGAATGCTAGCTGCACCACCCACTGATAAATGTTACTATGGCAACGAGTAGGAGAAACGCCTACTGGTGACTTCATAATACAGCGACTTGCAGAGATAAAATCGCTGTCTATGTGAAATGTACCTTAAGTTGTCGCTAACGTATTCAAAGGAGTGTACTGATATACATCTTGCCGTTGGAACGACTATCAGTATACAGCTGCTGCTATGGAACATTAATCAACACCTTCTGACCAATCAGATGCGACAATTCAACAGCAGCATGGCATAAAACAATACACTGTGCAGCCCTGGTTTACAGTGCAACAGGTTTAGGGGAAGGTGTGGAGTTAAAAGTTTGTTCACTCCTTCCTATAGCTAAGTGACTCACTGATCCACTGTGTCGGTCCATTCTTAAAGAGTTCTCCATGGATGAGACAGAGACAGAGAGCTGTGTCTCCACCGCACCCACCTCCCAGCATGAATGAACACGTTGTTTGGAGACAGCAGCTCTGTATTCTATTCACTGAGCACAGCTGCTACTATCACAGTTCCCACTGATAATCATTAACACATGTCTAAAGTTAGAACATATATATGTGTGTGTATGTGTGTGTGTGTGTGTGACTAAAATAGTTAGCCAAACTACTAATCCATTCTGCCATCGCCTCGACAGTATGAGCATCTTATAATTATGACTTTTTTGCACATCACCACCAAAACAAGTACAGCTGTGTCAAAACAAAAGGGCTGTTTAACGTGTAAATGTCATTTGCAGTGTGAACGCTAGCCCCTGTAGCTAAGCTAAATGCATTAGGAGAGCTCACGCTGTCCCGCATCCTCACTGCTTACCTTCTTTTCGGCACCGCGGTCACTTTAGCAGCGTTGGACCTGGGCGTCTCGGCTTTACACTCTTGTGCGGATAACGCCGTGTGCTCATTTCCCTCGCTTTTCTGCAAATGGCCGGCTATAATTCTCAGTCTTTGCCGTGCACTTCTTTGGCGCTCGGAGAGATCGGTGTTTGACGCCATGCTGCTTCCGTGTTTGCGAGCCGGAAAGCGGCGCTCTGTCAGAGGTCAGCCCGCTTCTAGACGGGTTGGAGGGAGTGGAAATGGAATCCCAATCACGTGACTACTCCCTATACAAGCGCACTATATAGGCTATGAAATAACGGCTGTTACGTTCTACTGAGTGCACTACATATCTCTCAGTGAGCCGTTTGTTATGCAGCCACTGTTATACCGAGCCCACCCTGTTTTAGCATGCATATGAGTCAATCTTCTTGTGTCTTGTGTTTTATCACCCGTTTTAACCGATACAGAATACAGTGTGAAATGTTTTGGAGGAAAATGTTTTGAACTAGTACAGACAGACAACAGGAATTAAAAATTGGAGGTAAGTGTATTATGATCATGTCACTTTGTAAATTATAGGCCTATTATGATCATCTTTTCGCCTCCTTGATTGAGTGGTCATTTGTAGTGGTTTCTAGGCAGTACCCATGAGTGTATCCTGGACGATAGGGGCGGGGCAGCACGTAGGGGCGTTACGAAACGTATGTTTGGGGGGTGGGGCCAGGGGGCTACTATCCAGCTGACCCCAGTGGATTTAACTCATTTTCATTTTATTTTATCATCCACAACTAGACCTACTTTTCTGTCTTATTTATTAATTCAAATTATGGTTATTGAATGAGTGAACTTCACTAAACTCTCTCTTCAGAAGCTTACATTGTCTTTACCCTTCTTTATACTGTATGCACTGGGAAGAGTTTAGTTTCATTCATATGTTGGGATAATTAAATTGCATGCCTGGATTTCCCTGCAATGGTAGCTCAGTGTTTAAGACATTGGACTCCTAATCGGAAAGTCAAGCTGCCACTGTTGGGCCCTTGAGCAAGGCCCTTAATCCTCAACTGGTCAGATGTATAAATGAGATAAATTGAAGTCGCTCTGGATAAGGGCATCTGCCAAAAAATGGCGTAAATGTAAAATGAGTGAAACAGACATTGGTATAGGGAGCTCAGTATTCAGTTTCCTCTGCTGTGCGGTCTGTATTTTGCATGGTGGTGGAGAAACATGACCTTGATGTTTGCTACTTGTATCTGAATTACTGCGGAAATGTCGAAGACACTGGGAATATATGTAAATTCCAGGTCGAAATTCCAGAAGGCCATAAATTCATAGCAGCATATGTTGTATTTATTTCACAAAGCAGGCTACATTTATTGTTTATCATTCCTTTTCAGTCACTGCTTTACCCTGATCTGGGTTTCGGTGGATCTGGAGCCTATCCCATGAACACTGGGTGTGAGGCTGGAATAATCCCTAGATGGGACAACACAGGCTATAAGAAGAATCCTAAATGTTTTTGAACTAGGCATCAGTTTTATATTTGCATTTGGCTTCAGATATTTTTTTCTAAATCTAAAGCAGCAGGCCTTTTGAGAAATAATTAAACTGCTCATTTGGTCTTTAATACAGCAAAACTTTGATTTCTGCACAAGAATGACAGTAAATTCCCATATGTGCTACAGACGTATGGTCTATTGCGAAACACATATTTAAGCTTTTCCATATGATGTATATGGAATTTCCCGTTATGACCCAAAAATTCAAAAGAAAAAGTACTTGCAGAACAAGAAAAGTATGTAAGGTTTATGCTCATAATGACTAAATTACTTATGTAATTAATTATTGAGAGGGGAATAATTGACATTCTGGCTCATAGCCACTCTGCACATCTGATAATGGCTAACAAATGTGCTTAGTAAGTACAGGTGTCCAACAAGAATGGCCACTCTCTTCTGAATGTAGTATGATTTCTTGCAGTTGTACTCGATTTCAGTTCCGTGGGGGTTTGCAGGAAGTGCTATTTGGGTTGAGTATGTTAAGCCTTGCAGGTGTGACGAGCTCTATCTACTCTTGTTACCTGGGCCCTTATGAAGTGTTGTGCAGTCTTGACAGAAAGCCAGGCATTTGCAGGTCTGAGCAGAAGCTGCTGTTTTACACTGGATTGGTGTCCATTACCATCCCAACCCCTCTAAACTGAAGCATTTTGCTCTGAAAACAGCATATACAGTCAACATCATTGTAGTCTGCCTCCTGTGGGTCTGGATGTATAACAACTCACCACAAACACTACACACCACCTTTCAAATGCCACTAGGCTACATAATCCTTTACTCACAGTGTAGTGAGCATTATAAACTGTCTGTGTTTGTGGGACGATCAAGAAAATTAGTTCAAATGTGTCAAATAAATACAAGGCTCTTCTCTTTGTGTTTTAAAAAAAATAGTTGTGCTTTATTGTAGGTTAATATTACAATGCATATGTTACAAATAATAACAATTAAGTGAGACAGCTTCAGTTGTGTATGGTAATCGACGAAGAGACAGAGCCAAGCGCCATCAGGGGGCTTGTGTGGTTGTTATTCCTCCCTTCCAGATGTAATATTTTTTTCCACAAGGCCACAGCATTAAACTCCCAAAACAAAGTTCTGTAATGCACTGACTGCAAACAATTAGAGCCAGAGTGTATCACAGAACTTTACTTGGAAAGCCACAGAAGAGCTGGCTAATCCTCTCCTCCTATAGGACTTCTCGTCTTCCCACTATCAGAATCAGGGGGGTAAAAGCACATGTTAAAAGTTCTCTAAATCATTCAAACTGCATGTAACATTGTTCTTCTTACCTAGTAACAGTCACATACTTATTCAACACTGTCCTGAAAATGAAACGAGCACCTTAAAAGACATTTTTTAATAACCGTTCTCTTCATAAGCAGTAGGATGGAACAAAGCTTGAAACTAAAATATGGCTGAGCAGGAGTTGAGAGAGGCCTATAATGATGGTAAGAGGCTTATAATGATTATAATGATAAAATAGGTTCATTTCCCCATGTACCAACTCCCCCCCCCCCCCCCCCAGCACACACAGTATATATGTACAATGTTGCACACTGGACACATATGGATTAAAGTTTACATTTACGCTACGAATATGTTGTATGTAATAAAAATGATCTGTAGTGGGAAATGACACGAGAATGGTTCAGGTTTACTTTCAAGGCTCAGCCTTACCTTGCTCCAAGGTTGTGAAGTGAACAGTCATAGCGGGGGATAGGTAAAACAGCTGACGTGTCTATTTGGAGCTATGCATAAGCCCACTATGTGAAGAAAAGCGAATTAATCCTAGAATGGTTTACCAACACAGTTAACACGTAACTATTACAAACAGAAAGCGTAACTGCTCTAAACTAAATATTAAACCCGAGAAAGAAATGCACAGCAGAACTATAACTAAAGTCGTGCCGTTGACGAGAATGACATCTGCACGCAAGAAGTGAGTTCGTCCAACCTAAATAAAGCACAAGCTATGGCTTTAAAACAAAGTTGCTTACTGACTGTTATGTGTGCACCAGAAGAGAGAGTGCATGTACCTCACTTTCAGCAGAAGAGAGAAAAATGTTGAACATACCTGCTGGAGTTCACAGCTGCAACTCAGCACTTTTATGCACGAGGTTAAACGCATAAAACGCAAAACAAAAAGGGAAAGCACCATTTTCAGATATGGCAAGACTTGACTATATCTCTACCGCAGAGGTTTTTATTCGGTGATTCTTTTCTCTCTTTTTTTGGTAATATTTTTCCCCTTCTCCCGGACCGAGTGTTCGCTCAGGCGCCTCACCGCCGCCGTGTCTTTCCGCGTCGCGCACACAGCTGGAAGAATGTCGACGTGGAGCTGCCAATCGTGAGCGCGCAATCACGGACGCGCTTCAGACAGGGGGGAAAAGAAAAAAGTTTCGCTTTTGGTGTAGCTTTCACTCAGGCAGAAGGCTAGACTGGAGGTAGAGTGTGAAGTTCTTCACAGATTCGTGTCAGTGAACCTGCTGAAAAGATAAAAATAGCCTAATTGAGGTGCAGCAGTCTTTAGAGTAGGCTACACTTTCAGACAAAAAAAGTGTTGTCATTGACATGATACCATATATATATATATATATATATATATATATATATATATATATACTCTGCAAAATAAAGAAACGTCCTTTCGCATTCAATTGCTTTTATTTCCAGCAAATTTTTTAACGTGTGTAAATATTTGTATGAGCATAAAAAGATTCAACAACTGAGACATAAACTGAACAAGTTTCACAGATATTTGACGAACAGAAATGGAATAACGAGTCCCTGAACGGGGGGGGGGGGTCAATAATAAAAGTAACAGTTAGTATGAGGTGTGTCCACCAGCTGCTTTAAGTACTACAGCGCATCTCATCCTCATAGACTGCACCAGATTTGTCAGTTCTTGCTGTGAGATGTTACTCCACACTTCCACCAAGGCATCTGCAAGTTCTCCATCACGTCTTGGGGGGAACATGGTTACATGTAATTTTCCACTGCAAGGACGATCAGCTGTCCTTCCTGTCTCCCTGTAGCACTGTCTTAGGCGTCTTACATTACAGACATTACAGTTTATTGCTCTGGCCACATCTGCAGTCCTCATGCCTCCCTGCAGCAGGTCTGTGGCATGTTCACGCAGGTGAGCAGGAACCCTAGACATCTTTCTTCTGGTGTTTTTCAGAGTGAGTAGGAAGGTCTCTTTATTGTCCTAAGTTATTGTAACGGTGACCTTAATTGTCTACCGCCTGTAAACTGTGCGTGTCTTAAGGACTGTTCCACGGGTACATGTGCAATAATTGTTTACGATTCATTGAACAAGCATGAAAACTGTTTAAACCCTTTCCAATGAAGATCTGTAAAGCTTATTTGGATTTTATAAAATGATCTTTAAAATACAGTCTCCTGAAAAAGGGAAGGTTTTTTTTTTTTCTGAGTATAGTTTTGTATGTTACAAAGTTGTTTATTTATTTATTTATTTATTTTTAATTTTTTTTTTTAATGATATCGTGATTGTAGTGCACCTTTAAAAGGATTTAAAGTATATAGCTGCACCTTAAGGACCACAATTATACTTTTCATTTGAATTTAAGGTAATCATTTCAGTATAAACTTCATGAATATGCACTCTTGAAGGTTACAAATACACACTAAAGGTACTAGATAGTAATCGATGGACCTTTGAGGGGACAAGCAAAGGTACATATAGGCCTAGGTCTATACATTTCTGAGGGTGTACGGGTTCATCGCAGAGCCCGTACGATCTGTCTCTCATACACATGGCGCACACACGTTTTAGACAAACTGCCTACAAAACATGTTTTATTCACTTGTACAGTCACACTTTAATACTGAATGAAGAGCCTTAATGCGTGCAACAACACCATTTCTCATATTGGGTCGTTTTTTTTTTCTTTTTTCTTTTTTTTTAAGTCAGTATGTGGCACTTTGGGCCCAATGACATTTTTGACAAGTGAGCAGGTGACCAGTAGAGGTCGCAAGCTGATAGACGGAAAGTTTCACATGCACACAGGTTAGGACGTGATTTTCAAGGCCCTCATGGCAAATATTTGCCATCACTGCACCTCTACAGCTCAAATAGAGGGCATTTAGGATTTGGACTCTACTTCTATTGAGTCCCAATGCAGCAGATCTATGTATTTTAGTTGAACAATGACTTGCTGTAGTGCTTACATTTCATATAGTCTCCCTCCCCACTCTCAAATATATATATATATATATATATATATATATATATATATATATATATATATATATAGAGAGAGAGAGAGAGAGAGAGAGAGAGAGAGAGAGAGATTATAAAGAGATTTCTAAAAATCTTTAAATAACCATATCAGGGAAAGTCTCATTTGTGCTTTGTGCTTCAGTTTTGGTAAACTTCTTTAGTTTTGTATGGCACAGACCTGGGTATTTGGAAGCATTTACAAAAATCACAAATTAACCACTCAGTTTTGACCTCAAAATCACATTGACAGCGTCGCGATTGTCCAATTGAGAGAATAGTTCCCTTATGTCTCCACAATGCAAAAAGCACCAGTAGGAAGTAGCCTGATTGCTTGTGGTTGCGTATGAAGGTAGAAAGGGGCGGATCCCGCCGCAGCCCAAGCAGCGATTCTGATTGGCTGTCGGCGGTTCGGGGCAGGTCCATCAAATGCTTGGGGCTTCCCGTAAATTTTCATAACTCCACAGACTGTATTTCCGCCATCATCCGCTGGTAGTGCGTCGGCGACTAATTTATGCCGTTTTATTCGTATTTCTTCTTCTATTATTATTATTATTTGTAACGTTTTGAAGAAATACAAAATATTATAACACACTTGGAGTTACTTCGCAAAGGGAGACAGAAGAAAATCGCCAAAATGATGGAGATTGAGTTGCCTAAAGTGCACCCAAGTCAACAGGTAAATAATAATAATATCAATGTTTAGTAATTATCCGTGTCTTCACATCTGATTAAGAGATGACGATCTGTTCAGTTTCTTCGTGTGTCACTGTGTGAAGTGTGTAATGTAGGGAACTTTTGATTTCTAGCTCGGTCTCGACATCACGTACAGGCTGCTGTGGTTTTAGTGATAATGTCAGTCTCGGCTATAAAAGGGACGCGGGTGATTTACATCATCATTAGTGGGTTTTTTTTTATGTAACCAGCTTCACGAGGAAACGCATGATCAGATTTTTAGTCGCTATCAGATCAGGGGGCGTTTCCTGTGTTTGTTTCCGATATTCTGTGCTCTTGAAGAAAATTCTGCCAAGTCATGGAAGCCGGGCGGTACAGCCAAACACAGTCCCAGAAATCAAGGACAGCTTCCATTAGCCAGTCATAACCCTCCTTCATGTCACGTTAACGTGTGATATCAGAAGAAATCGGTAGTTCTTCCGTTTCATTTGATCAGATGCCCCATCGCGTGCGAGCTCGCGCCGTCTGCGAGAAGTGTTCCCGCGTTGCACAATCGGAGGCGGCGCTGTTTTCAGACGGCTCTTGTCTTTCCTACACCACTTTGTGCTGATGTACAGGTGTTATACAATACACATTATTACGAGATCGATTTCCAAAACAAAAAGCACTAACCGCGAAATTCAGGACAGGATTGACACTTCGGTGGGCGTGGCCTCGGGGTAAATAAAATCTGATTTCATTTCACCATAATCTTGAAATAATGCTAATAATGCAAGGTTAGGCTGTGATTAGGACACCTCTGTTCTGCCTTTCACTGTAGGACAATAGAGGTGTTTAATAAACACTTAATAAGATTCTGAACAGGTTTAGAAGGTAGATAGTTTTTCTCTCTCTCTGTAAAATATAAAAGGTGTTTTAGATACTAAAACAACCCGAGCTCTTTCACTTCCCTTATTTTAGAAGAAGAGGAAGTGATCTTGTCTTCTTGAGCTCTGGTTTGTTGCGTGTTCTCCCCGTGTTTTTGTAGGATTTCACCCACACACAAAAACATGCCAGTAGGTGGATTAGCAACAATACACTGTCCCTAGAATGAGTGAATGAGTGTGTGAATGTATGTACGCATGGTGTCCCGGTCTGGACTGGTGTCCCATCTATACTGAGAAATAAAGGTACTTTTCTTTGTTGCTACCATGGGTAGATGTACCTTTTGTATACATCTTTTACCTGAAAACGTGAAAATAATCTAAGGTACATCATTGGACCTTAAGGACAACCAGTGCACCTAATTAGGTAAAAGATACACAGTAAAGTTACAAAAGATGTGTATGCTTGATGGTACCTCCCTTGTGACAAGGAAGAGGAAAGTTTGGTACCTTTATCTCAGGTTTCAGTAAATCTTGATTGAAGCCAGTGTTCCCGGCATAGGCCCCGGATCCAATGTGACCTTGACCAGGATAAACCAGTTACTCAAAATGAATGAACAAGGAAGTGATATTTAAGCAATTTTCTTTACCTGGAACCCAGCTTGATTCTGCAATACTACTTCCTAATGTTAGTCTAAGAAAGAACATACATGTTAAATATGGTAATATACACCTTATGCCAGTGCTGGAGTTCAGCATGGTAAGGCGATTTTCATTCTTTGTGCTCTCATACACTTACAAAACCTGGCAATTAACCGGCGAGTTAAATCAGATGTTTTTGAGCATATAAATCCCAAATCCCACTGTGATGGATTTGGTGGACACTAATTATACACCCGTATATTATACAAATGTAACAGAGACATAAACAACCAAACATAATTCCATAGTTATAATAAACCTGTAGACAGCCAACACAAGAGAAGTCAGTGGTTAAATCATTACATACATCAACCACAGAGTGCTTATTTTACATTAGGTACGAGATGATACACTCAGCACAATATATCATTCATTTTCCAAAGATTTTGTCATTACATGTCCAGAAAACAATGTTGTTGTAATAAGATATGTAAAATAAAATTAATTTAATTAAACCTTTTACTATTAACTGTTGTCAGAATGAATTTTAGGAATGAATACTAATCAAAAGTAATTTTTTACTAAAGTAGTCAGTTTAAGTAAATTTTAAAGTATTTTAGTTTTACATTTAAAATATCCAATGTTGCTGTATTTCAAACATTGAGAAGAACATCATGGCACAAATATGTCATCGCACAAGCTTCCATAGGACCTAGACAACAACTAGAAGTTTAGTAACTTTGATATACTTGATATGTTTTAGTACTGGAGATGTTCGAATGATTATTTCCTGAAAGTGCTTTTGCCTTATGCTTATACTATCACTAGATATACACAGTGAAGATACTGTATGCCCTGTTTGAATGACCTCTATGTCATATTCTCCACAAGGCACGTGGATCTAGTGTGGCCAAGATACTAGCTGTCAAACTAATAACGATGTTATGCCAAACATTGTTTGAGATACTTTGCATATTGATCATTTTCAAAGAAAGAAAAGAAATGTGGAAAAGTATTCAGCAATGTTTGCTTTTGATTGAACAATAATTAGGTACAGTTCTGTGGCCTGTGGAAGCAAAAAATATCTGTTGGGTAACAGCTGGACCTTAGCACACACTGTTAATAAGTAAACTTATTTTGACTAGTAAGACACATAGACTTGTGGTAATGCATGTCTTACAAAGGAACAAGCTGGTGAGCAGGCTAGCTTATTAGCATAGCAGAGCTGGCATTCACTTCTAAGGGTAATTTCATTTTTGATGATGTAAAGTTATTGAGTTTCAGCAATTAACCCTTGGCTTGGTATAATCCAAGGAAATCCAAGTGAATGGAAAATTGGCGGTTAGGTGAACGAATAACCTTGGCGTTTAATCACCCTTACCCTGTATTTTAGTGACATAATCGCAAACCTTTTATCCACAGCAGTGCCATTTGCCTTTGACACCATGAGAAGTTGTGAAAGTATGAAACACTCCCACAGAAACACTCCCACTTATAAAGCCATCCAAGTCAAACAAACTAATACTTCCATCCATTGTGTCAGTTAAACAGAGATAAAGAGAGAGAGATATTCTTATGTGTGTAAGAGGTCGAGTCAGGCATCTTGTTAAAGGTATCTATTAAGTTCTGGTTTAGATATTTCATCACACCCGTCCTCCCTCCACCCTTACATGGCTATAATCTCACGCACGCACAAGCACACACACACACACACACACACACACACACACACATTTGGCTCTTTTATTTAAAAAAACACAAACAAACTTACACAAAAAAAAAGCTTTTAACAGTATTTTTTAAGTTGGTGGGGTCCAAATGTCTCCACAAATAGGTACATCTTACAGTTTTGATCTTGTGGTGACCAAGATATAAAAACATGCCCATAGACACACACACACACACACACACACACACACACACACACTCACATATTGCTGACCAGAACTGGTATTTGAACTCCAACACCTGTATTTATTCTTGAATTTGTTTTGAAGTAAGCCTTGAAAGTTTTTACATTTTCACTTCCATCTTCTAACATGTGAGAATGTTTCCATATAATTCGGCCTTGTAACCACTTCTGCTTTGTATAGTCCCCACTGTTTTTTTTTTTTTCTGGTGGCAGGCCTTGTGATCAACGTTCATTAAATGAAGGAAGTAAATTTTTTACAGCCTTAACAGTAGGCAGAGTCACATGCTACTGCATCATTCTCTGACCTGCACAGACTTTACGCAATACTCTAGTGATTACGCTGTTTCCTTTCTGTAAATAAATGGACTGAAAAGATAGTTGGAGGAGAAAGAGAAAGCCTAACTGTTTATCTTTGGACATTCTTGACTTTAGGGTTGTTATGAGCTGTGTGACTTCTCTATTAAATGTAGAAAGTCAGCTTTTTGAAGACTTGTCTCTTATCGGCTCTCTCTTCACTCATTTATTTATTTATTTTTTATCACGCATGACCGTTTATAACATTTGAAAGTAGGATGTATGTTTTTTTATTCCTTGCTTCGGTGTTCCTTGAGGTTCTATCCAGTCGGTGAGGTTTAACCAACTTTAGACATTTCGCTTCAATCAGCGTATGTACCTTTTTTTAATACTATATATGTGTACATGAAATACTTCCCTGCCCAGGGTGCTAATAGAAATCCATTTTTAGCCTACAGCTGTTTAAAACCTAGGTTTTATTCTATATTATGTGCTGGTAGGTTTGTTTTTTCTCCCTTGGCATGTTTTAGCCAGAGAGAGACATGATCATTATTTACACGGATATATAATCAAGGTTTCCTCTGATACAAAGAACACACCAGACTCACAAGTGGCCTTCTGTCTTTGCCCTCCTAACAGTCTGGTCATGTACATGACAATTACGTGACATACGGTTTAACCTAACCCGCTGCTTGCTCAGTGTACAAATTCCACTCATGCATGAGTTAAACACGTTAAGGAAGCTCATGCCAGCATGTTTTACAGGTTTGTTAAAGGGTCAGAGGTAAATGCACTCTCGCTCAGTTGAATAAGCTGTGTATACAGTAATCGTGCTCTGACAAGATTAAACCATGTTTCTTAAATGTGCTGCCAGAAAAGAATACACCCAGTTTGTCCTTTTTTGTAGACAAAGTTTTGGAAAATGTGGGTGTGTTGCTGTAATGTGAGGAAAGAGGAGACGAGCATCTATTATTCATGCCTGCGTCCTCTACATTACATTCACGATAACAGAGTTGTGAGCCGGGCTTGGCTGAGCCATGTGCACACTGCTGCATAGCAAAAAGAAGAAGAAGAAAAAAAAAGAACACAAATCCCCAGAGAGCCACAGGGCGTGGTGGAAAGGTGCTGAATGGTGCTGTTTCTCTCCCCCCTCTTTCTCTGTAGGATATAGATCTGATTGATATCCTGTGGAGGCAGGATATAGACCTGGGAGCAGGAAGAGAGGTGTTTGACATCAGCTACAGGCAGAAGGAAGTGCAGCTGCAGCGGCAGAAGGAGCTGGAGGAGGAGAAGAGACAGCAGATAGTGAGGGAGCAAGAGAAGGCGCTTCTCGCCCAGCTACAGCTCGATGAGGAGACTGGAGAGTTTGTGCCTCGGTCCACGCCTACCAACAACGCTCTGACGCAGGCTAACACTGCGCCTGCTGAAATCACACAGGTACACACACACACGAACTCGAATGACCTTCTTATGCAAGCTAACAAAGCCATGGTTTCATCATACAGGTAGACACACACAAAATTAGGCTTGGGTGAGATAACGATAATGTATCAATATGGTGATAAATTATATGACTAAAAAGATCTCTGAGATATCACTGGCACTTCCATTACTTTTATAACACCTGCTGATTAAACTTTATTCACAAGGATAAATAGTTGATTAGACACAGTGCAATAAATGACATCTTATCAAGTGAAAGTTTCTGGAATATAGTCAAGTTTATCTGGTTATTTAATATAATAAAATGATAAGAATCCAAATAGATAATTACTAAAGCTATTTCTACATTTTTCAAGCTTGAAGTTTTTCCCCCCAATTAAGCATTTATTTCTAAAAAGAAGCAAAATGATCTGTCAGTAAAACCTACAGCTTGAAATGTGTAAAAGCATCTAAAGCAGATCATGTATACAGATCTAATATGTGATTTATAATAATTTCATAATAAGAAATATTACATAAATTTGCCCATATTTAAGATATTTTCACTTGCTAAGATATCCTTCTTTTTTTTGCAGTGCATTTAAATAGATTTCTTTTAAACAAATGTTTAATTTCCTCTACTATTCTGGTAGCTGTTAAATAAAAGCCCATTTAAATTCTATAGTTTATCAGGTTTTTAATGTGGCTTTGCTGTTCTAAATGATGTTAAATGTAAATATTAAATGTATATATATATATATATATATATAATATACATACATACACACACACACACCCCATAGTGGGGCCCAAAAGTCTGAGAGCACTAGTGAAAATGTTTCTGTATTTTGCAGTCTTTCCTAATTTAATACAACCATAAATTGTTTTCGTTACAATTTATATTATTGACAACTTGAGTGAAAAGTAGTATCGTTTAAATATTTATATGAATTTCAATTTCTTAGTATTTGCTATGTCCCTTTTTAGCCTTAATGACGATGTTTTGTGATGTATTTTTTTTGCCATATTGCACACTCCTATACAAAACACATACAGTATCTGTTCAATTATTCACACACACACACACACACACACACACACACACACACACACTCTTACACGTCGAATCACCCCATGATTCGGTTCTGGGAAAACCCCACCCTCCTGTTAACCCAGTCGGGTGCAGCTGCCTGGTTGCTGGGTTACTGCTGCCATAGTGTAATTACGGGAACTCAGGTGGTTCAGGTTTCAGATTAGATGGCTTACAGCTTCAGAGAAACACCTCCCTATAACAGCTCTCCTGCTGTAATATTTATTTAGGTCTGTGTTAATGCTACAGTGTTTCACTGCTGAATTATTGATTGGAACTGGAGCAGATACAAGGGTGTGAGATATCGGCAGTTGGAGTGATGTCTTTCTTACTCTGGGTGTGAAATCAGTCTAATATGGATGCCTCCGGCTTTGTGCATACAGAATGTGGCATTCACAGAAGAGGATGGAGACGCCATGTCATTTGACGAGTGCATGCAGCTGCTGGCAGAGACGTTTCCTCTAGTGGAGCCAGCAGCGGTAAGAGAGGATTGCATCTTCTTATTGCCACACATGCTCACCATAAGGCCATGTTATCATTCCGAGTCACTTTATAATTCTATGTCAAAATGAATGTGTTAAGAATGTTTATGATTCTTTTCTTTGCAGGCTGCTCCTCCTTGTCTGGATCCCTCCATTCCTCCCTGCACAGACAGCACCCATCTCATGATGCCTGGAGAAATACCCATGCTTACCCAGAATCCCCTGTTGCCAGGACCCATGGACCAGACCTGGATGGATCTGCAAGTATGGCTCAGAACACACATTCATTTTTATGGGAAATTTTCAGAGACTGAGGGAAAAAAAAAAGTCCTTACAGACAGTATTAGTTTCTCAGGGCGATGACTGTAATAAAATATTTTTGAACATATTTTATGATAAAATTTTTGTCTGCAAATGGCTATAAATGCATGAGTCTCTAGCAGGTTCATTCTCTTGCAAACGGCCTCCCATAGTAGACAGTTATGGAGGTGATGTTTTTTGAGTAAAGTAGCAGTTTCATAGCAAAAGTATTAAATCCTTTTCTAGATACACAAGAAGACTTAACATGGATTTTGTGGTCTAAAAACATTTTAAAGACACAAGTGGTAGCAGTTGTGTTTCAAGATTAGGAGTTCAGCTTACTGTTTGGCTACATGTAGTGAGAGAGTCATAAGTAGACTATTTAGTACATCCCTGTGTGATCTACTTTCAACCTCACGTGGAGTAGAGAGGCCTCAACCTGCCTCATAGTGACCACATGACCAACCTTTGTAGTCATACTGTTGACTAGCTGCTGTGGGAATGTTTGCTTCACTTGTTTTTGTTTTGCTTCCTATTTTCGACAGAATTTTTCCAGCTTTATCCTGAAATAATGATGGTGTTACATGCCAAGACCCACACAGACTTAGCTTCCTAACTAACAAACATTTCCAGAAGCTAACAGTTTGCCTTTCTAACAGTTCCAGAAGTTTGTTCTGACAGGCAAAACACTAGGGGTTGTTTACATGAGTAACACTGTGTCCCCTTATTTTATTTTTTAGCACTGCATGAACATTCAGGAGATCCTGGATATGTCCGGATACGTAAACACAGCCCAGCCTTCCAATATCCCGGAGTCCAACTACAGCCAGTATCTGCCTAAACTAAGCGATGTCACCACTGGCACTGCCGATATGTGCCCTCCAGAGTACATGAACACTTACGATGGGGGTTATAGCAATGTTAATCAGATGAGCCTGAAAACCCCAGACATAAACGAAAGCTTTGTACCAGAAGAATTCTGTGACATGTTTTACCCTGATCTGGAGGCTAAAGTGAACAGTGCGTCTCTTCCTTGTGAGGGTGGAAACACAGATGGACAGCTAGATGAGCTCCCAAATACTCCTTTGCTCAAACCAATGGACCTGCACAGCCTGTCTCCTGGACAATTCAGCACAGAAAAAACTAAAGACATGGCCGAATTCCCAGATTCAGATTCTGGTTTGTCCCTTGATGCCAGTCCAAAAAGTAGCTCTCCCGGAAAGTCCCTGCACGGCGATGGGTCTGGTGGATTCAGTGACTCAGACATGGATGAGATGGAGAGTGGCCCTGGGAGCATGGAATCTGATTATGCCGACATGTTTCCCCTGCTGTTCCTGAGTGACGGCCCTCAACAGTCACTTTTGGAGAAATCTGGCATAACTCTGGTGCAGGATGAGACTGATAAACAACCAAAGACGGAGCAAGCAGAGGCGAGTGGATACTCCAAGCCACCCTTCACCAAAGACAAGCAGAAGAAGCGCTCAGAGGCACGGCTCTCGCGTGACGAGGAGAGAGCAAGAGCCTTGCAGATCCCATTCGATGTGGAACTGATCATCAATATGCCAGTGGACGACTTTAACGAGATGATGGCCAAGCACCAGTTGAACGAGGCACAGCTCGCACTCGTGCGTGACATTCGCCGGCGTGGCAAGAACAAGGTAGCAGCGCAAAACTGCCGCAAGCGCAAGATGGAGAACATCATAGGTCTGGAGTACGAGCTGGACTCCCTCAAGGAGGAGAAGGATCGTTTGATGAAGGAAAAGAGCAAAAACAGCAGCAGTCTAAAGGAGATGAAGCAGCAGCTCAGCTCGCTGTATCTTGAGGTGTTCAGCATGCTGACGGATGAGCAGGGAAAGCCCTACTCCCCTAACGACTACTCCCTTCAGCAGACATCAGACGGCAGTGTCTTCCTTGTCCCTCGCGTTAAAAAGACTCTTGCTAAGAGTAACTAGCACTTTTTCTGCTTCTTCTCTTTCTTGGTACTACATAATTCTGTAGCTAAGTACTATGCAAAAGAAGAAAAAAACAAACAAACAAACAAAACTTTATAGGCATTTTTTGCTTAATCTTTAGCAGTAAAGATGGCAGAACTATTATATAGTTTTTGCTTATTCTACTTTCTTAATATTCTTAATATCTCCTATATTTTGTACTTCTTTATATTTTATCTGAGAATGTTTTATCTTAATGGTTTGTAAATACGTTTATACTTTATTTGCTATGGGAATATCAAACAACATACTGTATTGTACTGTTTTAGAATGCTACTAATTGTGTTGCGATCACTGGCACTCAAAGTCTGTTTTTATATCTTAATTTAAATACTATTGCAATGTTATCTATTGACTTAGTGCTTTATAAAAAAATAAATAAATAAACCATTCATTTAATTTTACGTGAAATTGTACTTTTTGTGTTACTGAGGGTGGAAATCTGATGAACCTGAAACAATGTACAGTGTGACAGTTTTATCTACATAACAAATCATTATAAAAAGGACAAATTGTGTCTGTGTGTGCGAAATGCCAACCAGACATACAAGTTCAAACCTGGCAGCCTAAAGCACACCTTATCTGACAGGCCTCTATTGTTAGACTGTTGCCTGTGTGAAACCTACAACATTGTTCCTCTCAGCCCTGCTGGACAAATACAGAAGAAACACAGAGCTGTACACATTGTAGTGTTTGCATCACCAGGCTCTTTCACCTACAAACATTATCTTTGAAAATCAAATCCAGCTCACACCAGCCCTTCAGAAACCATTAGCCAAACTGAACAAACAGGAGTGGCTGCTTCAAGGACATGGCATGGTACACACTGCTGTGAACACAAAGCAGGTTTGTGCTTGACCGATCCAGTTTAGCTAATGTATTGTTGTGTATGATAAATTATTATTTGAGTTGAGTTACGCAACTACAACAGCATTATGACTTGATTATTTGATCTTGTGTGCATTAATCTGGGTCAAGTACAGCCCCAGTAATTCCTAACAATTTTGCCATGAATTTGATGTGGGACTAAAGGAATACTTGAGCAAAAATAATCAAATTGACACAATTTTACATGTCAGTTGTGATTGCTTCTTTAGTTCTTCACTGGACCTGAGGATTATGTAGCTTAAAAATAATCAAAGTCTCAAATCGAAATCCTTTTAACTATAAACACATTGTATGCTTTCAGCTCTTAAGTAATGTCACACAGGTAGCTTTTGGAGCTAGTTTTAGGACACTCTAAAAAGGTAATCTCTAAAAACGAACAAAACTTCATGATGTAGCCGAATGCTGTATTTATATATGGGAAGCCCTTATATAAGAGGTGCACTTTGGCATCAATTTGTCTAAGAGTGTTGTTTGTGTTCATATCACAGATACACAGTAGTCTGAAATGCACTGAAAAGCTCAAAGTTATTCGGATGATTCATTTCACGAGGTCATTTGAAGGACATACTGTATTTGGGCATGTATTAAAAAGATTTTGGGTGAGATCGACATTATTGTTAGGAACATTAACCTTGTCACCAAAAAACTGATTGATTATACTGGTTGGCAAATTTTCCTCATTTTGTTAGAAAATTTGCACTGAAAATGTTTTACATGACATTACATTAAATTATAAAAATGAGGACTCTCAGAGATTTGCAAATCACCTTTATTTAAAAAAAATAATTTCAACTCACATTTATACAAATCACAATACTAAGAAAAAAGGCTTATGCTGTAAAGTACGTGCTGCAGAATAAGTGTGCAAAATAAAAATGCATATGTAAATCTATGAATATATTATTCCTGAGTAAAATATATCCTCCCATAACCACATCAATAAGAAACACATTAATTGCAATAGTCTGATCTACACCAATATTTAAATGCTTAATAATATCTATGCCAAATATATTTTAATTATTTAATAAAATCTCTGGCAAATTATCACTCCATAGTAACTTATTTGTAGTATTAAACATTACTATCACTTTATATTTTACACAACATGCCCAAACGTTTGTGGACACCAGACCATCAAGCCAAAACGTGGTTCTTCCCCAAACTGTTGCCACAAAGTTGGAAGCACACCATTGTATAGAATGTCTTTGCTTGCTGTAGTATTATAATTTCCCTTCACTGGAACTAAGGACCCAAACATGTTCCAGTATGACAATGCCCCTGTCCACAAAGTGACGTCCATGAAGAAATGGTTTGCCAAAGTTGGAGTTGAACTTAAGTAGCCTACACAGAGTCCTGACCTCTAAACATCGTTGGGATGAACTGGAACACTGACTGTGTCCCAGGCTTCCTCACCCAATATCAGTACCTGACCTCACTAATGCTCTTGCGGCTGAATGAGCACAAATCCCCACAGCCACGCTCCAAAATATACTGGAAAGCCTTCCCAGATGAGTGGAGTTTATTAAAACAGCATATGGGATTTTCAAAAAGCACACGTGGGTGTGATGGTCAGGTGTCCACAAACCTTTGGCTGTATAGCATACCTTTGGAAGTAATCAATAATCTTTACATCTATCTACTTTTAACAAACCTTTTCAGTTATAGTGAGATACCTGAAACTGAGTTAACTTGAAGAAATTCAAGTAAAGAAATGTAAAATAAAGTGCTTAGGTACTTGAAGAGAATGTGGCTATTTGGCTGCCACTACTTTCTGATTTTAAAGTGCAGGCCTTTTAGGAGTATCAAATTAGTGTACTGCACACTTTAATATCTTATTTTGTACTTTCATTATACTCGTTTTCTACAGTCATTGTTATTCAGCTGTGGTCCTACGGCACTACTGCATTATTAATTAGTTGGTAAATTAGCTCAGGCATACTAAAGCAAGAAAAAAATTTAATAACACTTTATAAAATACTCAAAGTAATTCTGAAACCTTCCGCTTCCATTTGCATACCGGCCTAATTGCTGAGGTGGTCTTTTACTTTTGTGGGTGAAATAATTGTTAATTTCACTGGCATGTATGGATGCATAATTCCTGAATGCTTTCAAACAATATTGCAAAAGTATGATGTAGAAGACATAATCACTCTGAAGACTAATAATTCTAAAGTTTAAAATTTCAAACTCAAATGCAATCTATGAAAAGCATTTAATCTTCAACTGGAAAGATAGCTTGTGTAATGTTTAATTAAACCCACCATCAATATTTATTCTATAATGTAATGTAAATGAATAAAAGAAGTTTTTCTTTGTGAAGTCTTAAAATAAGTCAACCTAGCACCATGAGTCTAGAAACTCAGGTAGTTTCCTCTCTCAGGCTGTCTGTGGCTATGGGAGGATACTGTAAAATTGTCCACACATATTTTGAGGAATTAATCTTACCCATCCAGACCTTTCGCTGAAAACGTGTCATACAAGATTTGCTGAGCAGCCGCTTCAGTTTCAATCTGTAAATTAAGCACAATGGTTACTCTTACCTGGTCCTAAGACATGTCATTTCCTTCTTCTTCTGCTGTCTCTTATTCACCTGTGTCTCAAGCCCTCATACTCACTCCCCTTCCTTTGCTGGCTAGCATTGGCTGTCACACCTCTTGGATCCAGGTACTCGCTAGCCTTTCTTCACTAGCGTCAGCTGCTCTTGGAGGTTAGGCTAGTTTTGGCAAAACACAGATGCTAGCTTTCTGGTGTGACACCTGATGGCTTTGCTCCACAGACTTGGCTCTTGATGCTCCCTTGTTTTTTTTTTTTTCCTCCCTCCTCTTTTCTGATACAACTCGCTGTCTGGTCCAGTTGAGGCTCTGTCTTACATCCACACTGGGCAACTGAGACCTGTTTGGTGGCCTTTGGCTAGATCTCGATACCGCTTTGCTCATATACAAGAGCAACATGTATTTTAACACCAAAAAGTGTTGAAATGTCTGGGTTCATTGGCTACACTTCCATGAGGACACATTCAACAAACACTCAAAACTGCACTTTCTTCCAGACTCAATGATCCACTAAACTTTGATTAGGGAATTTTCTACATTTTATTTAATCTGGTTTCTTTTTTCACTTTTCAAAGTAGTTTAACAATCTAGACTTCTGTTTATACAAATGGATCTGTTACATGCCCTCCAATCTGACAAGTCTATACTGCTTATAACTTCATCTTTTTTTTTTTTTTTTTTTGCATACAACGCAAGACAGCACAAACACACTAACAGAAAATTACACTTGACACTGATGAGCATCGCTGCCATTAAACCAAAACATTACGGTAACCAAAAATGATACCATAGTTGGCAGCTAATTTGTGACTTTTTAATAACAAAATGACTAGAAATCTAAATTGTAAATCCAATAATCTAAAGAGAAAATCATTTAAGACCATATATTTCAAAGCTTACTTCAACATCTACGACACTTGATATATCACTCTGGAAAAAACGAAGGGGTTTCGGAAATGGGCAAAAAAAAACAAAAACCCAAAAACAAAAACCGAGAAAGGGTTATAAAAATAAAAAAAATAAAAAAAATCTAGCAAAGAAGATTAAAGGAATGTACATACACTGACACATACTAGGTCATGAGTACCTGGCTACACCCTTGCTCATTGTAGCTAGTGGAAACAGTCCTTCTTTATGTCTCCATTTTTAGTGCTCTGACTAGCAGGTCCTGGCTTTCTCACAGTAACCTGCTGCTTTCCTGACCTCTCCTCTCATCATCTCTCCACTCATCTCATCTCCTGCTAACTGTCCACCTGAAGCCTGTTGAATAGATACAGGATAAAACAAATAATTATTCTAGGTCAACACATCTAAGACTCATTAATTAGTGTTAAAGAGAACTTACCATAAATATACACACACTTTAATATCGCCTTGACCCATAGCTTCCGCCGCCACCACCCCCTGAACCATAGCCACCTGAGAACATAAAAAAAAAGCCTAACATTCTTGTCCACCTCCTATATGACATGCTACTGTATTGCGCAGTCTGAGATCAATCTTTTACCTCCATATGGTCCACCCGAGTTCCTTCCTCCATAGTTATTTCCTTTCATGGGGCCATAATTTGACTGCTGCCCCCCATAATTCCCAAAGTCATTGTAGTTTCCACCTCCGCCACCAAAGTTCCCTTAAAAGTCAGCATAAAAGATGCTTAGGTGACTTTCTAAAGGAGCCACTAGAACTATGTGCAAATATACAAAACAAAGTTATATACAAAACATATACTCTACATCAAGTTGATTCAGAATGAAAATAAATGTCTCTTGCTGAATAATAATTCTGTAGAAGATATTTAATCAGCTGGTATAGTTGACCTCAGTACTGAATTGCCTTGGCTGCAATAAACTGCCCTATAATGTCTTACCACCAAAGTTGCGTCCATCATTGTAGTTGTCATATCCTCCTCCATAACCACCGCCTCCTCCTCCCCCTCCTCCCTGGTGACTGTAACCAGGACCACCACCAAATCCTCCTCGCCCACCACCATAACCTGGGCCACCGCCATAGTTTCCACCTGAACACACAAACGACACACATTTGCAGTTGGCTACCTCATCACTACTTCAAAATAAATCTATCAGGTTATAATTGGAGCTACTGTACTCACTAGATTTATGTATTGCCCATTAGTGCTCAAGTAGACTAAATCTGAATTCATGCTGAGTGTGCACAGCAATGAATATTTTTTTAAATATAACCAGCAATACTTTAACCCATCGTTCCCTAATTTAAATGACTGCATTGATGGAGAGCTTACCATCTCCAGAAAATCCATCATAGCCATCTCCTCCATAGCCTCCTCGGCCTCCTCCATAACCACCTGTGCATAACAACGCAGATGTTCGTGGACTTTCTTCCATATTAAACCACACAAAAAGATGGCTTTTTAAGGCCAATTTCTTTTCCTACCTCTACCAAAGTTGCCACCTCCAAAATTGCCTCCTCTGCCCATGAAATTACCTCCTCCACCACCACCACGATCTAAAAGAAAGAAAGACGGAAAAAAACTAGATGACAAATAATCCAGCTAATCTGAATAATAATAATGATGATAATAAAAACAATGGTTCATCCCCTATTTATGTGGTACTTACACCTTTGGTTAGAAACTGCCTGCATTTCCTGTTTAGGTAGTGCTTTCCTGACTTCACAGTTATGGGAGTTTATGGTGTGGTATTTCTGAGCTGGAGAGAAACACAAATTGGAATTTTAAATGTATGTATATAAATAATCAAAATAACAATAAAAAAAAAGCATATTCCCTTACCTACAATTTTATCCACAGTGTCATGATCATCAAACGTTACAAAGCAGAACCCTCTCTTTTTCCCTGTTGATCGCTCCTCCATAATGTCAATGCTCTCAATCTTCCCATACCGCTCAAAGTAGTCACGTATGTGGTATTCTTCAGTGTCCTCCTTAATCCCACCAACAAAGATCTTTTTCACTGTCAAGTGGGCCCCTGGTTTATTTGAGTCCTAGACAATGGAAGAAACATTATAAACACATTTTACTTTTTTTTTTTTCTTCATGTTTAGCACATTTAGCAGACACCCATATCCACATTTATACAACTGAACAGTTGTGGGTTAAGGGCCTTGCTCAAGGGCCCAGCATTGGCAGCTTAGCAGTGCTGGGATTTGAACTCATGACATTCTGATCAGAAGTCCAAGGTCATAACCAATGAGCTACCACTAGCTACCATTACTAATTATGCAATTACTGCAGAGTAAGCAATTTTATATGAATAAGTATTATTTTTCATTTATCTCCAAATATTATTTGTCTCTGAACTATGTGAGTTAAATGCAAGATAAATCTTCATTAATAGGGAGTAATGGTTTATGATCATACCTCACGGGAAACGGCCCGTTTAGGTTCAACTACTCGACCATCCACTTTATGGGGCCGAGCTGCCATGGCTGCATCCACCTCACCTACACAGGAGTATGTTACAAAGCCAAAGCCCCGTGATCGCTTGTTCCCTGGATCCCGCATCACCTGCACAGAGAAGCGGTCGGTAAAAAGTTACAGTCCTGATACAGGCATACGAGTGTTCCATTGAACTATTAGAAAATTTTGTAATACTGTACAAAAAAAAAAGTATTAAATAGCACAGTGATGTCACTAACCACACAGTCTGTGAGCTTTCCCCATTGCTCAAAGTGAGCACGTAAACTGTCCTCTGTTGTCTCGAAGCTTAGACCACCAATAAACAGCTTCCTCAGCTGTTCTGGCTCTTTACTCTCTTTACCCTAAGATCAAAACACGGATAAACATAACCAGTTAACCCGTTATGATTAAAGATGATAATGATCATGCATTATGACAAATATTTATTTATTTTTTAAAAAAGAAAATAATTTGTTACGGTGCTGGAATTCGCAAACTACAGAGAAAAACTGTCTTATTTATTATTGTGTTCTTATAGTTATTAGCTGATTTCATTCATCCGTTGAACTGCATGGAAATTTGAGGAATAAAGAGCTCTATGGCTGCAATAAAAATACAAAATATTGCACACGTTTACCCAATGATCCTGATATTTTATTATATTTGTTATACAGTTAATATGTTGCCTAACTGGTTTTAGAACCCCTGCCTCCAGGTATGGCAGAAAAGAATAATAAAACAACTTCACTGGATAACACACCACCACCACCACCACAACAACAACAGTGATACACACTGCAGCTCGAGATGATTTAAATCAGCATTTCCCTGCACAGGTGCTGTTAGCGTGCACACATTTGCATGCAGTACACGTAGCTAGCTATTAGCCATTTTAATTTCGGGTTAGGATGAAGGACGGAAATACAATGTTCTCGACTCTACACACTGACTTAATCGCAGATGAATTCAACCCGTTGGTTAATTTAGCCTTTAGATAAAAGCCCACAAAACACACCGAGCCGCAGTGAGGTCTGGAATGTTCCAAGTGCCTTCTCCCTCACACGCCATTTTACAGCTCTTTTACTCCTCTTTCCTCCATGTTGTTAGCTATTTCTCTCACATTTAGAGTCACTGCTGGCGTGCTATACTGATAGAAAAATTTCCAAAATAACATTACATACAAGATAACATGCCACTTGACTAACGTTGGAAAACAAGTAAAAGGAAAAACTATATGTATATATTAACATTGTTAGTTAGCTAACTCGCCGGTCCTAATCCATATCCTGCAGAAATGAAAACCTGCGCCTCCTTCATTCCGTCTTCATTTAAAAACCAAACCCGACTCATAACGTTTCCCTATATTATTTATCGCTAAGTGAGCACATTATTTAAATATATAGCTAGCAAAAATATGCACCTGACAGGACACAATTAACTGCGGTTTGACAGCTAGCTAGCTGTCAAGGTGCTAATCAGACCTGCAAGGCTACGTAAAAACATTTATTATGCAATGCTTTCGGTTTCTTGTTAATATTTTGTAAATATGCATAAAGCAATACAACACAATAACAGGTAACCTGAGTAAATTGATATTACCTCCATGTCGCAGTGTCTACGCCCCACCTATTTGACACAATACGGAAATATGGCGCTGCCCTTTCCACTAACCACAGCTGTCCTTGTGTCCCAAACGGCACCCTAAGACCTTGCGCTACGCTTCCAAGTCGGCACTTTAGTGACGTCAGCTCTATACAGAACTCATGCAATCTTCGAGTCATCGAGGGTGCATACGTTTAAAATCCGAGGATTTGGGACAGAGCAATTAGGAAGGCGATGGGTCATTTACTCACGCTAACGCTTGTGCAGATGCGTGTACCACTTTCCAAATGAATGAATGAAGTCTGGTCAGTACTCCCAGAGCTGTCAAAATAAATGAATGCATGAATAAATAAACAAACAAAAAACATAAAAAAAATCGATTAATAATCATATGAAAATAAATGTTACGAGGAACAAACACAAATATAAATACCTATAAATTATTTAAAATAATAATAATAATAATAATAATAATAATAGCAGTATTTCTGTATTTTTATTATTTAAATCTATAAATCTATTTAAATCTATATTCTATATTTTTAAATTGAATAACTTTGGTATTCATTATTGTCATATTTATTTATTTCCTTAAATGTTATTTCATTGATTTCTATATTTGCTCATTTTCAGTTTTATTTATGTCCTTGATCTTGTATTTCTCTATATCCTGTATATCCTTGCCCTTATAATAATGAGCAAATATAATTATTTATCTTAGTCCTTATTAGTTCCTTATTCCCACTGATTGACTGATCAGCTTCTGTAGTTTGACTGTACACGCCTTGGCCCCACACTGGTTGTTTCGAAATGTGCTAGTAAAGGCCAAGGCTGTCAGTTTTTGATACAGACAACAAACAGAGAGATCTGAGATGTGTGGCTGGCCTGACCAAAATGTTAGTCTGCCTTATTGACTACTCTTTAATGTGAACTATAAACAGGCTTCAGTTTGCTGCGAAACAGCACTATGCTCATTTACATATTCCTTGGTCAGCACTTCACTTTGTTAAATCGGTCTGAACCTATCATTTATGTAGCTCTATAACCGCAAGAGACATCAAATTATCTTCAACCACTGTTAAGCAATAATGTGTTGGGGATAAACTTTTAGATTCCATCCTTTTACAACTTAATACCCACACTGTTAACCCAGCTCATAAAAATGCATGTATAGTTGTAACACAGTAATTGACACAGGTAATCAGAGAAAATATACAATCCGTCAATGAAGCTTCATAAAGACCTAAACACTGATTAGGGAAAGAGCTGCCAAACTGAGCTGCAGGGACATGCCACACTTTTCAGACCCTCACCAAATGCAGTCTCTCTGGATTCTCTTCACATTTTCTCTTAAAAGGAACCTTTGTGCCCTTATCTAGTTTGTCCCACTGTTCTCCTTGATGTAACACTTCTGCATACACTATACTGTAGACTAAACCAGAAGAACCCTCTAAGAACTCTGGTTAGATCATGCTGGGACAGAGGAGTATATATAATGCATCCAGAAATCCACAAAACATATATTTGGTAAACCAGCTTCTTTTTTACTTTAATAAATTTGTTGGTATTTCTCAGACAGTTTGGGATACTCAGAAATAGTCTAATGTATCATGTATGTGATTTAAGACAGCTTTAAGGTTTCTGCAACTGCCCTGTTGTTCTCTGCTGTTAAGAGCCACATTTGATAAGACTAGTGTCTTTGATACGCTGAAAATTGGTGCTATGCCCTTGCAGACCTAGTATGTTTAGTAATGTAATGTGGGCGGGGTTAACAGGCTGAGGTAAATCCGTTGCCAGCTAAGGCATGATGGAGATCACAAAAAAGGTTTCAAACACTGTGAAAGCAGTTTTCTTATTTAAACCTTCGACAAGTTAACAATTTATTCGTGTATTATAAAACAAGTCCTGTTTAACCAGGGTTTAATACTTAAATACCTTCCACCATTTTTTTTCTGAGCTCGTCCGCATCAGTCCCGTTGCATTATGTTTATTTTATTTATTTATTTATTTATTTATTTTTGACTAGAGTAGTGTCCATCGGTTGCATATTGCAAAATCTCGCCGGAAGCAGTGCACCATCCGGGTATTTCTCGTTTACTGATAATTCGGACATCCTACCCCTCTGCCGTACTGCTTTTCGCCTACTATGTAGTAGGGTAGAGTCTGGAGTCTAAACACAATCCTACATAAGTTTCCTGAATATTTTATTAATTTAAGTATTTCAGAGTATTTGAATTATTGGCTATGTTTCTGAGTAACAAGTTAAACACTGAACACACCACCATATCTCAATGGTAATTATTATAACTTCTGCTCAATTGTTAATGTCGTATACTAAAATAAATAGATAAATAAAAAATTCAGATTATTACTGTTTTAGTTAGCTGAGCCACTGAGGTCCATGTATATAGGCAACCCAAGCCTTGTAGTTAAACTGGTGTTCAGTATTTGTCCACTGGGTTCACAGCAGTTCTACTTAAAATGGTGCCTTGTGCCCCCTGCTGGCTGTGTAACATCCCTTTACTAAGATTTGATTTCTAATCATACTGACATTTATTATCTACATAAAAAAAGAACCCCCCACCCCCAAAAAACCCCACACTATTAAAGTTTTAGCTTTGTTTGTGTGTTACTGCAACAATACATATCGATGCCATTAAACAATGATAAATCAACTGGTAAATTTATAATTTCCTTAAAAGAATATATTTTTCGAATTTGTTTAACATTTATAATTGTATAGGTACAGAGCCACTTCTTTCAATTTTTAAAGCCTAATATCAAAAGCAATTTGATAAGTAATATCAAAGTGTTTTATCACACTATACCTTGCTTCCTTTCATGATCTTTCCCTTCATGTGTTTGTAATGTGAGTCAATTCAAGTCATAACACGCTTCTTGAAATTCAGGACTTATTGTAAATATGACAAGATTTTATATTTGCTGAATTTAGACAAAATATCACTGAGTTTGTCTCAATCATTGTTAAGAGATTATCCACAGATGATCATGATCTCAACATTATTTCTGATTTAAACAGCTAAACAAAATGTTTTCCTGCAGATGGCGCTATAACTCAGTGTAAATGTGTATATTAATGAATTTTTAAAGAATTCTACTAAATAGGCAATGAACACGTCTATAGTATCATGATGCTTTCAGTGTATTAGTTTGATTTGTGAACTTTACTTTTTATGATTTCTCACAAATTAGTGAATTTGTGTATTGTAGTTTGGGGAGCAGGTATCAGTGTGTATTATTCCAGTATGTGATCCGTGAGTAAAAAAAAAAGAAAGTTAAAGTTTTTACAGTTGTTTTCCTTTTTACAAATATCATTAAATTATCATTAAACCAGGGTAATCAGCTAAGAATATAACTAGATGAGTAAATAAATACTTTCTTTAATGCATTAAAACTTTAATAGATTGATGCATAGGATGTTCCAAGCATGTATGCTCCAGCACATTTACTCCTTAACTAAACATACCATTTAATGACTCAGTTTACTGTAGTGCTTTAAAACCCTTTTACCCTTAATTATGTACCTGTGCTTCTGTGTCATCTAGTCATAACTGCTTTTATCTTTTTGTTTGTTTGTTTCTTTCTTTCTTTAAGATATGACCATAATAAGGGCATTTTCTTTTCAAAATTACTTCCAATGTGGTCTAAGACCTGTTAAAATAACATGGTTTTACAACATGATGTAGTGACAATGCTTAACACTGCACAAAATTACCTGTAAAAATAAAATGAAGACAGCACTGAAGTGAGGAGCTCAAAACTAAGGGTGGAGCACAGTTGTCTGGAAAGGAGACTAATAAGACTCAGCATGAGGATATGTTTAAAACCAGACCAGGTATGCAAACAATTCATGAGATGTCTATTTCTTATCTTGCACACTCAAACACATGAGTCTTAATATTACTAAAAGCTTGGTTTGCACGATGCTGCCCAGAGACAAACCTAATTCCCTGAGGCACAAGAATTTACTTCAGTCTATTTCTGTCATTAATGCTGCAGTATTTTGGTATATTATCAATTCAGTTAAAATGTGATAGTCATTTTGCCAGAAATATATTTATTTTCAAGACAAAGATTGTTCACATTTTCTTTAAAACTATTGCCTGCAGTGTTTTGACATTGATACATTAAGCTTTTTCGGTTCTCCCCACTCACAGATCTGCAGATGCCTTTATCCAGGTGCCATTTAGTTTGTTCCAGGGGCAGTCTGTGTTTTAGGACACTGTAGTAGTGTAGGTGTGTGCTGTACAGGGTCATTGATTGATTTGTTGAGAAGTTCTCTTTACTGCCAAGTCTGCAGTGTGGTTGTTTGTCACACACCTTTACACTTAGTGCTCAGAGGTGACAGTATCCTGACACAGAGATATGTCATAACCCACACACAAAATTATTGCAAACTTTTACCCTTACACATTCAGTTTAATAATGTGACATATATATATATACTCAGGAAAAAAAGAAACGTCCTCTCATATTCAATTGCTCTTTTTTCCAGCAAATTTATTAACATGTGTTAATATTTGTATTAACATAAAAACATTCAACATCTGAGACATAAACTGAACATTTTGACATTTGAGACATTTGAGGAACAGAAATGGAAAAATGGGTCCCTGAACAAAGGGGGGCTCGATATCAAACGTAACAATCAGTATGTGGTGTATCTGGCCCCCAGCTGCTTTAAGTACTACAGTGCATCTCATCCTCATGGACTGCACCAGATTTGTCAGTTCTTGCTGTGAGATGTTGCTCCACTCTTCCACCAAGGCATTTACAAGTTCTCCATCATGTCTTGGGGATACACATGCTTACATGTAATTTTCCACTGCAAGGATGATCAACTGTCCTTCCTGTCTCCCTGTAGCACTGTCTTAGGCATCTTACATTACAGACACTGCAGTTTATTGCTCTGGCCACATCTGCAGTTCTCATGCCTCCCTGCAGCAGGTCTATGGCATGTTCACGCAGGTGAGCAGGAACCCTAGACATCTTTCTTCTGTTGTTTTTCAGGGTCAGTAGAAAGGTCTCTTTAGTGTCCTAAGTTATTGTAACTGTGACCTTAATTGTAAACTGTTCCTGTCTTAAGGACTGTTCCACAGGTGCATGTGCAATAATTGTTTATGGTTCATTGAACAAGCATGAAAAACATTGTTGAAACCCTTTCCAATAAAGATCTGTAAAGCTTATTTGGATTTTACAAAATTATCTTTAAAATACAGTCTCCTGAAAAAGGGACCTATCTTTTTCCCCCTGAGTGTATATATACAGCTCTGTAAAAAAAAAAATTAAGAGACCACTGCTCATTTTTCTTAAATCAGAATCTCTACATGTATGGCAGCCATTCCATTCCAGTGTCTGTTGAATTGAATTCCAATGCAGGCACACCTGAACCAAATCTTATTTAACGAGGAAAAATATAAAAACTACTGCTGTGGTCATCACTATCCTCTTGCACTAGAACCAACTGGATGGCAAAGACAGTGCTAGTAGCACTTAAAGAGTAACTGGAATAAAAAATAACTATTGACCATGCCAAAAGTGTTGAAAAGGAAAGTTTTGAGTGAGGAAAAGAAGGGTTCAATTCTGACTTTACTGACAAAGGGATACTGTGAGTGTCAGTTTGCTTACATCCTTAAAATTTCAAAGATGGCTGTTCATAAGAACAAGGTCAGGCAGCAAATATTGGGGACAACAAAGCTACAGACCGGCAGAGGGCGAAAACGACTCTCAATGCTCCATGCCACACAGCCAGGGCAATCAATGTGCGGATGGAGGACCACAAGATCAAGACCCTGTCATCGCCAGCCTAATCTCCACACCTGAACCCCACTGAAAACCACTGGAATGTGATCAAGAGGAATATGAATGGACACTACCATCAAACAAAGGTGAGTTGCTTGATCTTTTGCACCAGGAGTGGCATAAAGTCACCCAACATCAATGTGAAAGACTGGTGGAAAGCATGCCAAGACGCATGAAAGCTGTGATTGAAAATCAAATATTGTTTTCTGAACTCTTCCTAAGTTAAAACATTACTGTTGTGTTGTTTAAAAAGGAAAGATCTGATAACACTGCATCTTTTTTGGTATTTTGACCAGTTTTCATTTTCTTCAAATAAATGCTCTAAATGACAATATTTTTATTTGGAATTTGGGAGAAATGTTGTCTGTAGTTTATAGAATAAAACAAAAATGTTCATTTTACTCAAACACAGTGAAACCAAAAAAACTGTACACACACACACACACACACACACACACACACACACACACACTCTGATCAGCCACAAAAATAAGACCACTGACAGTAAAGCGAATAACATTGATTATCTCATTACAATGGCACCTGTCAAGGGGTGGGATATATTGAGTATATTGCACCAAATGAACAGTCAATTCTCAAAGTTGATATGCTGGAAGCAGGAAAAATGGGCAAATGTAAATATCTACTTGTACAAGGCCCAAATTATGATGGCTAGATGACTGGATCTGAGCATCTTTAAATAGGCAGGTCT
>NC_071260.1:21133649-21153649 GCF_023375685.1 Ictalurus furcatus | reverse complement strand
GTTCAGATTTGGGAACCTGTTGACAGAAAATCATGCAGGATCCAACAGTGCAAGTACAGATCTCAGACTACCTGAGTTCACAGTAGGTATGATAGTAGATCATGCATTTTGGGTAAAATGCTTCCTAATTAGCTGCAGCAGGATGCTTCATTCGAATATTGTGCTCCAACTCCCACTGAAAAAACAGTATTGCATTGAATTTGCTTAATTCTATTGTGTAAATTCTATAGTGTCTATTAAATGTGAATTCAATTAATATGGAATAAGTCAACTTAAAGATCAAATTTTGTTCATGTTATATACTGTATGCACACACTGAACTGAGTAAATTCAGTGCATCACTTTTATTCAGTCAAACAGGCCGAGAGCTCCCACGTAGAGCCCTAAGGTGGCGCACTGCTTTCACACAGGTCAGTGGTGCTGCAGTGTCCATGTCCTGCACATTGCCTCTGCTCTAATGCCCACATCGACTCAGAAGCAGCGAAATGAGCTAAGTAAAGGGGTGTTTAGAGCGTGTTAGAGCAGCGAAAATACTCGAACATGCAGTGCAAGGTTACTCTAGGACTACGGTAGGATCACTGGCGTAGACGACTATAAAACATACAGCTTTGTTCGTAGCCCCACATCCTGGGAAAGGGAAACCCGCGCCAAATCCCCGACACGGACATACGCAAGTGGAAACGCACAGGAAACGCAGAAGGGCAGACGCGGAAACAGACAGTGACCGTCGGTGGTGTTTAAGCCGGCGCTCGCGTGCGAGTGGAGCGCACATGGCCGTGTACAGTGTATGATGGAGAGCGCAGCGCGCGCGGAGCAGCGGCTCTCCCAGGAATTGAGCTGCAGAACAATCCGCGCGCATCTGTTTCCTCCCGCGAGCACACGGCGGAAACGGCACGTAAATCGCGCTGAATAAAAATAGCATCGACGGGGCCTGTTCAAAACCGATTGAGAGGCTTTTGGGCGGAATTCACCTCTTTTTCCCCCCGTACGCAGACATTCATTTTCTCATATTTGCTGGACTTTCCAAAATTCCCCTTGGTTATAATTAGGCTATAAACAAGGACTAACTAGTGTTATAAGAGCTATCATTTTTAATGATTGACGAGGTAACAAATGCATCTATAATAGATGCCCTAGAACTACCAATGAGTTCACATATATAGTTACATTAACGTGAGAACAAGAGTTATGCGCTGAACTATGGCCTGCTCTGTCTGGCCAAATTCTGGATATTAAATCAAACAAATTTCTCTGCTCTGAATGTTTATGGAAACTTGAATGGCTGCACATTTGTTTCTTCCAGAGACTCGTAAACGTCTCTGCATGGTGCTCCTGCACGGCCAAACACCACAGAGATGTGCTCATATCGAATGCTACAAGCGAGCTGCTGTTCTCCAAATCTCTGCATGTCAGCTCAGTGGATTAGACAGATCTCTGGCTGAATTCTGGGCCTCTTGCCAGGTCCTGTACTGCATATACGCTCCCATTCCTATCCCTCTGTCTTACCAGTTACTAAACATGCAAAAAGGACTTGTGTGAGAAATACACAGTATAAGGAGCCTAAATTTAGATCGAAAATAACATAGCTACTGTATGCCAGAACTTTACATGAATCGTCTGGTTTATTAGTGTAGGTCTGCAGAAATGTTACAGCTGTCTGAGAGAAACCCTTAAACAATTTTTCAAAATTCAGACAACTTTAAAATACATACAGTGAATGGTAGTTGTTGCGGTTAAGGGTGTAGATCAGGGTGCACCCTGATCTGAAAGTGGTAATTCACATTCATTTCTTTTGGAATAAGAGATTCAGTTATATTTTATTATAAACATGTTGAATAAATGGCATCAAGTCTGCTTTCAAATATATATATATATATATATATATATATATATATATATATATATATATATATATATATATATGTATATATATACACACAGAATAGCAATCTACTTCTGATGTGGTTCAGTTTATAGACAGAGCAGTGTGTGGCATAGCTGAGCAGACCCGGTATCAGATGAGCAGAGGTGAGAAGTGCACTAGTTATGGTTAACATTAGCTCTAGGTTTGATTTTATTGAAATATGTATTTTTTGTCATATTGTTTTTTTCCCCCTTATCCATATTCAGCCATTGTGTAAATTGTTCCAGTTATCGCATACAGCATACTGTTAAAAACAAATTCTGAATTATACCAAAATGATCATAACAAACTGTAGAGATTTTATGATGTGTTAAATCCGTTTCTAAAGGATCTCTATTGATAATTGTGAGCTCAGATGTGTGCACCTCTGAATAGTCTATCAGCTTCTCATTTTATTTATTAGGGAAGGAAATGTTAGATAACCATTGCAATTGTTTTATTATAATATGTATTGTGTGGTAGCTTCTACATATATAATATGTATTATGTGCATAGTAATGTACTAATAACTCAAAGCAAAGACCCATACACTTTTCTCACAAAAACAAGAAAGTACAACTTCTTTTGTACTGGTGTGGCATGAGGGAAATGTTATTGATGTTACTGTATGGGTGCATGTGTGAGGGGGCATTCATACTATCATGCAATATAGCTTTATTTACTGCAGGTCTTTGGGGATCTCCAATGGTGTTCACCTTCTGCCAGTGGACTGTGGACAATGGAGTACACACACACACACACACACACACACTTCCATTGACATAAGTATTAACATGGGAAAAAGAGCCCACAATATTCCTATACTTGTGGGGACATTTGGTCTCCACCAAGATATAAAAATACCCCCCCCCCAACACACACACACACACACACACACACACACACACACACACACACAAACACTCTTATACACCCTGTTTTGTGACTTTCAAAAATAATTATCTTTCCAGCTATTCATTTAGGAATTTATTGTCTAGTAAAATCATCTCAATTTCTGAAAAACGAGTAGGGTCATATGTGCTAAACTACAAAGAATTGATTAATGCAGCTAGAATGCATATTACAGATTGTGCTTATGTGCTGCATTTTGGGGCTGGAGCAGGTAGCCAGGTCCCAGGCGTGTGTGTGGGGTCTTATCAAGTGTGTTAGCCTCCACCTGGACCATGCATCGCGCGAGCCATCCTCGCTCCCCTAACACCCTTGCACACGACAAATGAGCAGGAAAGTGCTGCTGTGACAGTTTTTTGGGCACCGCAGCGTGCTGATGAAGTCGTGAGGAGAGGAGAGGAGAGCAGGGCAGGTGTTTCCTGCATCCCCAGGGAAACAGTAACTACACCTGCCTGCTGCGGACAGAACACATGATGGATCGATGAAAGAGGAACTGACTCAGCGAAGTAGCGACACTACCTGGGGCTGTGCTGCACTGGACCAGATTGAAACGTGCTGTCATCACACAAACAATAACAGGCATTCATCTTTTAGCAGGCCAAAGTGGAGGTTGCAGCTTGTCGTTCTGCACTGGAGCCATGGTGGGATTAAGCAAAAGGAGCGTCATTAGTTTAGGAAATGGATAAACATCACTGGCCCAGTGAGCTTATATATTGTTGAGCATCACTCATGTGATGGATTGTATCCTTGAATAACATACTGTAGATAATTTGCTTACAGAATAGCACAATTAGGAGTGCCTTAATGTATGGGAGCATAGGGTGAGTGTCTGATACAACACTAGACAGTGGTATTACACAAAACCTACACACTTACACACATCCTGAACAACCAGGTATCAAGGTCAAAAAAAGAACAAAAAATAATGAATCATTAAGGCCAGACACTATCAAAGTATTATATAATATGCTGGTAGTGATTATGTGGCTAGATACAGCTGTTGATAATCAAATCGCACCAGGGTGGAGTCTGTACCAGGTTCAACCAATTGGGAGCTGCAGGGTGATGTCTTTCAGGGTGGAGCCTCCTTGGTTGCACTGTGATGCAATACAGTTATTTTTTAGTATCATTTTAGGCCAAATAGAAAAAAAATGTTTGTATAACCTTCACCATATGTGTGAAACAAAGTGCAATAATCATTGACCTTAGTTCATAACGTTGAAAGATGTGTGCAGTTCATAATATAGTCAATAGAGGGCACTTTGACCATTGGAGTGGCACAAGCCAGCCTGTTATTCCCTCTCCACCCCTAAAAGGGGGCTGGGGTGGTGCAGTGGTGTGGGGGATGTGGACAGTGCTACAGGGAGGTATGAAAACAAAGTATCTCTATTATTTGCATACAGCAGGTACATTCCGTATGGAATTAGGAAACTATTTTTCACCCATGAAAGCCTTATTATACAGCCTTATTATGCAGAGTCTACAGTGAATACTAAGGCAACAAGCATGAATATGAGGTAATGCAAACCAAACTGAACAGGCCTACAAAATACAAGTATCTGACAGTTATAGATGGACTTCAATATAATACTCAAAAAGCTGTGAGGCATATTCAAAATTGAAAGCATAATCTTATCTAAAAGTAGCATGCTCTGAAAGTGTGATAAAAGCTGCTTTGTGCTGCTATTGTCTCTCCTCTACATGGCAATAAATCTCACCCTGGAATAATTGTTTACAGTTGAAATTAATGTAATACACATTCCTCTGCAGCTAATAAATTAGAGATTTTCTCATTAGCATCTGAATAGATTTCTTCTTAATTCAAACACACACACACACACACACACACACACACACACACACACACACACACACACAACACATGTGCCTTATAAACATAAGACAAAAAGGGTGAAAAAAGCAACAAAAAAAAAAAAAAAAAAAAAAAAAAAAAGACAAAAGGGACATACTTAAAGAAAACCAGTGAATATAAAACTGTGGAATATCATTGGGATGCAAATGCTGTATTGTAGCAATAAAAACAAACGGGTGACTTTCTCATTTATTATCCTCATTGTTCTATGTTTTTGCTTGTGTTGTTTTTCTTTACCAGTTACTAGTTTCAAAGTTAGTTTCTGGCTTGTTTGGCTGATGCACAATGTTGAGTAACTACGTGCAGAGATGGTCCTTTCCAGCATCCCAGAATCCTTTGCATTTGTGTGCTTAGCTAAGAGTGCCAGAGTGAGGCTGATGGAGTCCAGATTGGTTGGACAGGATCACTGATGATGACCCTTGCTTTTGCAGTTGCTAATACAAAGCTCAGAGCAGAGGATACATAATAAAGAGCAGAGCGCTGTGGGGGAAAAGGTTATGGCTTTGGAAAGTAATATGTGTGTGTGTGTGTGTGTGTGTGTGTGTGTGTGTGCGTGCAGCCCTTACAGGTTGGCAGTGCTCTCTTATCTTGACCTGTGCTGTTTATCTGCTCAGTGTACAGCGTTAAGTCTGTTGGGAGCCCAGTGCCCACACCTCCAACCATGTGCCTGTGTGAGAAAAGATGGGTTTGTTTTCTTTCCTCTGATTTTGAGCAAAATGGATATGTATCACAGTGGGGTGTGTGTTCCATTCATGTGGTCTGGCAATTGATCCTAGAGCAAAGTGTGTGTGTGTGTGCATGTATGCATGTGCATGTGACAGAATGGGGTGTGGGTTCCTGGTCCACGGTCGTGTTGAAAGATTTAGGGGATGTTGCAAGCCGTGCCGGACAGCAGTTGACCGTATTGCGGATATGTGTGACATGTAGCGCTCCCTCAGCGTCACGGAGTGATGACATCCTCCCTTTAATGAGCAAAGTTAGCATGACCGTATTAGAGTCGCACAGAGCTGTAAATCAGCTGCCATCAACGGGGCACTCACACAGGAAGGATTATGTAATGAGTAGGCGTGGGCGGCCTCTGGTAATGGAGCAGGGTGAGCTGCAGTGTGTTTGTAGTCCATCTTTCCTTAAAGAGAGGCCTTTAAACCAACACAGACCTCCAATGGCCTTGAAGACGAACACCAGACCACTACACATTTTTCTCATACTATGAGTCTGCTGCTTTTTCACACACATACACACAAAACTGTATATAGACCAGAGAGCTTTGTAGTTTATGGATGATTGTTACGATTTGGGAAGTGTCACTGCCCAGTGTACAGGGAATAGTTGAGGACTTGGTCTGCACTTGTGCCAACTGACATTGTCATTATCCATCTGCTGAAATTTGGAAAGAAGTACGCAAAATATTTGAGAGATTTCTCCAAAGTTTTTGGAAGTAAGTGCTCCTCAGTCTCAACCCCCATCTGCTTGGCATTACTTACAAATTCAGCTTCTTGGCTTTGGTCTCCACCTTTTTAGTACTAAGCCCTGGTCCCTGAAGTTAATTTTGCAAGTATGCATGTCCATGACAGACTTTTTCAGAACATACACTCACACCAGAGCTGCTATACGGTAGAAATTCTCTGCAGATTAAATCTGATCAAAGGCAGCACCTTCCCCAGTTCATAAACATTTTCAGTTCAGCATGTTGCAGAAACTATTGAATTAATAGGTTTAAAACTGATTTGACATGATGAATAATTCTTTTTAATTGACCATACATTTTTTGGGGGGGCTGGTGGTTTAGTGTTTTGCACATTTGTCTTTCACCTCCAGTGTGCACAGCATTTGCATGTTCTCCCTGCGTGTCGGGGGTTTCCTCCGGGTACTCCAGTTTCCTTTGCCAGTCCTGCAAAAGTCCAGCTGTAGGCTGACTGGCACACAATATTTTTAATCTATTTATTTATTTATTTTTTTGAAGCAAAAAAAAAAAGTTATTCAAGAACTACCACCCATGTGAAAAATCTAATTGTCCCCTTAAACTTAAAATCTGGTTGTTCCATGTTTAGCAGCAATAACTGTACCAAACACTTCCAATAACTGAAGACCACTGTCTTCCAAACAGTTCCACTTTCGACTCATCAATCCACAGAACATTCTCCCAAAAGGTTTGGGGATCATCACGGTGTGTTTTGGCAAAATTCAGATGAGCCTTAATGTTCTTCTGGGTTAGCAGTGGTATTTAACTCACCATTCTTCCATAGATGCCATTTTTGCCCAGTGTCTTTCTGATAGTGGAGTCATAAACAATGGCCTTTATTGATGCAAGAGAGGCCTGTAGTTCCTTTGATGTTGTCATGTGCTCTTTTGTTACTTCCTGGATGAGTAGTTGCTGTGCTCTTGGAGGAATTTTGGAAGGTTGTCCCCTTCTGGGAAGGTACACTACTGTGCCGAGTTTTTCCATTTGGAGATAATGTCTCTCACTGTGGTTCTTTGGAGTCCCAGAGACTTTGAAATAGCTTTGTAACCCTTCCCAGACTGATGTATTTTAATCATCTTCTTCCTCTGGAATTTCTTTCAACTTTGGCATAGTATGTTACTGGGTAAGACCTTTTAACCAACTTCATGATGTTAAAAATGTTATATTTAAGTGTTGATTTGATTGAACAGGGTTTGCAGTAATCAGACCTGGTTGTGTCTAGTCCAGCTGAACCTTATTATGAATGCAATTTCATAGATCTGGGGAATTAGTAACTATTGAGGCAAATGCATTTTCACATAGTCCCAGTTGTTATTGGATAATTTTTTTGCTTCAACAAATAGCATTATCATTTAAAACTGTATTTTTTGTTTATTCAGGTTGTCTTTGTTTTATCTTAGATTTTGTTTTAACTTCTGAAACAATTTAGTATGAGAAGAAATCAGTATACTTTTTCACAGCACCATTTATACAGTATACTTACTAACAAAATGTATTACAATTGTAATACATTATTAGGTTGGCATATTTATTGGTTATATAAATATGTATATTTGGTGTTTTGTGTTAAAAATCTAAATACATTTTGCTGATTCCTGCAGTCATACACACACATCCACCTACACACACTGTTCAGGTAGGCCTAAGGGCCCTTTAAGCCCTTGCAGTAGGGCAATAGAGTGGATCTATCTCTCTAGATGGAGCCTCCGGCTGGCATTTATCCTTAGCTGTAATGTGATTGTGCTTTACTGCACAGTGCCGTGTAATTGCTGACTAGTCTGTTAACCTTTCAAATCAGCACAGCTGTGCTTCTGGAGATGAGACTGATAGTGAACAAGCACACACACCCCACACACACATATAAGCACACACACACACACACACACACACTTCAGTGCACGAGGCGAAAAGGACCAGTAGTCTTGAAATATATTCTAACAAATGATTTCTCTTTTTATTAAACATTGGATGAAAGTAATCAGAATTTTTTTAATTGAACGTACTTAAGAAGATATATTAGCAATCCAAAAACTGAATTATTTAACCCTTCTAATTTATCAATTTGACCACCCACTTTAAAAGTACAGTAATCCCAGCTAGGACCGTTTTTGTTCATTAAAGATTGTATGGTTTACATTAGTTACATCCAGAATTCAATTGGGTTTGCATTGAGTGGATTTTTATTATAGTTCCAATTATCCTCTTGCATTGCACATTTCTACCCTGAAAATAAGTCATTCTTAATTATTGCATTAGCATAGTTCTCTCATAGGCATGTTGGCTCATCTCGGATACAAATATTTGAATGCCATTCACCGCAAATATGGTGTATCTCATCATTACTCTGTGTGATGCTGTTTTGTAACTCACTTGCACTGTGCTCAGTGTCCCCCACAGCATTTTCTCCCCTGCATGACCCTCACACTGTGCACATTAAAAAACTCCAAAGGGCTCAGGGTAAGTTGTAATTAGATCTCAGAACTAAATCAAATTCATTTCAAAGAAAGAAAAAAAAAACCCATGGCTGGCTCTCTGTGCCTGTGTGTGTTCTGTTTAATTCAGTAATCTAACAATGCCGCAGAGGATGAAGGCTGCACAGACTGTTGCTCTTGTAGCTCTGTGTTTAACCTTGACGAGTCAATATGATACAGACACAATTTGCTTATCTGCTCCTGACACCAGCACTGTACAGCTCACAGCAGGGCAGAGCGAATACGTCATTAACACCACTCACAAACACATCATTCGCCCGCTCTTTCTCTTGCTTACAAGTGCCCTTTAGACCCTTTAGACTTACTAACGCTGAGCTGAAATAGAATGCTTAATGTAAAACATTTCAATCATGTTACACTTTTACTCCTCTCTCTGTGCAGCTAAATTCCCATCAGTATTCTTAAAGATTAAGTCCTGTTGAGTTACCAAACAACTCTTGTCACCCTTGAGACCAGAATTTTGCACCACCAAGAGCTCTTATGCTTTTATGTCAGTACTAACCAGTGTTGGGTCCGAGTCCACCTTTGTCAGGTTTGAGTCGAGACCAAGTCCTTAACCAATCAAGTCTGAGTCCGAGTCCTTAATGGCAGAGTCCGTGTTGAATGCGGCGGAGTCCAGAAAATAATTAAATTGAAAAAAGATTTGAAATTGCTATTGTATACTCAAAAGTGAGCTGTTAAATTAATATTTTAACCGTCACAAAGCAATGGCAACATAAATATAACAAAAAATACCACTATTATATCTTGCCATTGCCATTTAATATTTTTTTTATTATTATTATTTATTATCATGTCATTAGGACCTCAATTAGTTTCTTATCAAAAATAATTTCAAAGAGAAAAATGGATATAGAGGTATACGTAGAACTTTTTATTATATTACAAATGTATGAAAATACAAATTAACCCATTTTCTTTTTGTATCACACTATATTGTGTCCTCCAGGGTTTCAATCATTTGATGCGTCTCCCCCACAGTTATATAGGCTGAGAGAGAGAGTACAGAGTAGAGTTACATTTAGCAGCATGTCATAACAACAAGCTTCATGCTTTATTACTGCTTTTAATCTGTCTGAATTGACTGTCTGAATGAGTGACAACAAACTCATTTTGAGTTTGATTCATTTCACAACGATTAAACTATTATAGTATTATTATTATTATTATAGTATTTATATACGGCGAGAAGACAGTAGTTCGGCCGAACATTGTTGTGTCTCTTAGAGTCTTCCATGTTTAAACGCATCTTTATATTTTTTTTTACTCTGCAACAGTGAATAAAATTACATGTAATGAAGGTTAATGTTTTATTAAAAAAAAAAAAAAACTCGAGTAAAAAATACTATGTACTATACTCAAAAAGGGACCATTACAGTGAACCATGTACTCAAGTTGTCATGGACTGGAGGAGGAGGTGGATGCAAATGCAAATAATTTATTGTATGAAGTAAATTTTAATTAAATAAATAAATACAAATAATGCAAAGACAGGTATGAACTGTCAGAAACGGAGAAAGCTAGATTCGCTAGTCGGATATAGCATGAGAATACTTACCCTCAAAGTTGTCGATGTAACACGAGATATATCATTTTAAGCTTTTCTCCTTCTTACTGTTGTGTGTAACAGCTGAATGCCTCATAATACAATTAACTTCATTCACGGTAATCTGGGGAAGTTCTTGTAAACAGTGTTATAAGTCAAACTCTCCTGTGCTATCTTCATACTGTTATCGCCAATAGCAAAAACAGCTTCTGGTAACTGAGCTGGCCGAGACAAAAACGTGGAAGTGATTGAATCCATTAGGTACTTGCATGATGAGGCTGGTCAGACAGGGAGACATTCAATAATTTCTTGTTATGTTAATTGTATGTTGTTATTTATTTTTTTATCTTTCTTTTCATGTTACACATGATGCGGACTCAACTGTACTCTGAAAAATTTCTGAGTCCAAAATATCTGAGTCCATGTCCAGTTCGAGTACAAATTTACCCGAGTGTGTGACACGTCCCAGTTCTTTCATAATTGGACTCGAGTCTGTACTCGAATTCGAGTCCGGGATCGAGTACCCCAACTCTAATCTTAACTCTAACAGTGGATCAATTGATCCCACTACTGTGTTTCATTCCTTCATTCATTCATTCATCTTCAGTAATCACTTTATCCTGATCAGGGATGTAGTGGATCCGGAGCACATCCCAGGTGGGGATACATCCTGGATGGGATGCTAGTCCATTGTAGGGCTGTTCGTATGATATGTTAGCTATTTATATTGGTTCCCTATGCACACTAGGACCCATCACCCACCCACCCTCACAGACACCATACACACACTGTTTAGGAATGCTTCTGGGAATTTAACCACAGAGCATGGGGTCTCTGTTGTGTGGGTTTACACATGTGTCCTGGTGCATATGTTTGTGTAGTGTGACACACTAGGCCAGGCCTTTGCCTGTCTGTGGGCTGTCCATGTTGCTGAAGGTGAAATGATGTAGAGGCCTGGGAGAAAGTTAATTTCTCTTGATCACTGTGTGCAACCTGCAGCCTTAATGGCGGCCATAATTAATTCTGCTGATGTTAATCACCAGGGCTGGTCCCCACAATTATCAGCCTGCTGCAGATGGGCCGCCGAGCAGACATGAAAAATTAGGAAAATGAATCTGTAATGGGGTGGCAGATCTAATCTACGTCAGAGAAAACAAAGTTAGGAAGAGCGAGGAGCTGCCGGAGAACGGGTGAAAGCCCACTGCACAAGACAGGCCCTTGACAGAGCTGAAAAATGTTAGCGTGTCCGAAGTGTTTGGTAATTATGGGCCATTGGATTCATCCATTGTTAATTTATCACAGGAAGAGAGGTGAGGTGGTGGATATTGGATAGGGAAGAGTGGAAGTGCCATGGTCACATGCAGCAGTGTCACTGAAAGGTTAATCAGGTTCTGTTGCTGGTCTGTGTGGCCTGCACAATCAACTCCCAATCAGCGGCAGAAAAGAGAAACCAACAACTGATAACAGTGGTATAAGAGAGCGAGAGAGAGAGAGAGAGAGAGAGAGAGAGAGAGTCTACTCTCTCTCTCTCTTTCTCTTTCTCACCATACACACATACACTTTCACTCAGATGTGTGTGCTTGGTACCGTCACAAACACTGATGGGGGAATAACAGAGGCATGGTTAGTCAGAGGACAGACCCACCCAGAGGACATCTTCCCTGCCAACGTCAAACAACATTACACCAAATACAGCTGATTAATTGGAATCGTGAAGGAGCCATTTTTCATGCTGTGGCCTCGGTCAGGCAGCTCAGCTCACTGTCACTGCTGTTTGCTGGCCTTAATTACTCTCTCACCTATTCTCTCTTTAATAAGGCATGCCACAGCCGCCTCTGAAATTTGGAGGGTTAAGGCGATTCATCATAATCATTGTTCTAAAGCACTGGGAAACTCAACAATAGACTTAGCTCTCTGCCAACCACAATATAGCTTAAGTATGTTATGGATGAGGTTTATAATTACTTGTGCTATATTTTCAACTTCCAATAACCGCATGCAATCAAGTAAGGTGGAAAAGGTTATTTCATCATCAAAAAAGGCAAGCGCTGGAATTGATTGCATGCACCAATTCAGAAAATCAGTTATGCAGAAAATAATACCTTCGGGGTAAAAAAAAAAATAGTGATTGAAACAAATATTTGATTTTATGTTTTTCTTTTACCCATGGGCTCCATATAAAATATTTTGCTTTTACACCTCTCAGCTGCCACTGGTTCCTAATGGTTCTTACTGAAGTGCAAAGGTAACTTATAACACTATACATTTGAAAGAAGATAACAGATCAATGAGTGACCTATACCTTGTCTGTGCTTTGTGCACTAAAAACATTCAATAAGTTGAATAATTGCATGTCTCATGGCCAGGTACCCACTCTGTGTAGGGGGTCAGTCAATGGCTTGATTACTTCACCCAAGACCAAGTTTTTTCCAATAGTCATGAGAGGTCAACAGCTCGTTTACTGCTAATGACACTCAGGGGAGATGGGCAGCTCTATAGGTGAGAATCAACCCAAAATAACAAATGAGGTGAAGGAGAACACGTATTGTTCTATTTTGCTCTGGTAACAGAGTCCCATGACCCCCATCCAGGTGTTCCATCACTGAGGCACCACAACTACTAGATCCACCACAGACACAGTGAAGAAAAAACAATGCTTCCATTGAAAAATATTGCTGGGCATTGAAATAAACATCCCATAAATTCCCGTTTTAGAAAAAAAAAACCCCAACCCAAAACAGCTATATAACATACAGTTCACATTATGTTTTAATAGAAAATATTTATATTGAGACCAAGTATCTTTTTGATGGAGCTGACTACCTTTTACTGGGCGATTTTAAATCTAAGGAAAAGTTCTATGTGAATGCTCTCTCACTGGTATGTGGTTTGATTAACACATTATTTATGAGGACCTATTGCACGAAAAAGCTTAGTGGCTAGCAATGTGACACAGAGGTTTTGAAAATGTCCTCTTCTCCTCTACTCCTGGCTACCCTCACCATATTTGCATTTTTATTAGAGTGGGTGAGGATGAGAGTGAGAGGTAGGATAAAGAATCATAGGAAGATCCAAAAGCTGCTACGTTTAGTCGGAGTTAATTGAATGTATTCAAATTTGATTCATAGAACAATTACACTCGCTTCCTATGCACGCACTGCAATTATTTCAAATATATTGGTGCTCTTCGTCCTCTGTGCTCTCACCCCTCCTCCACCACACTCTTTACACTCTGCCCTGCAACTCACTCTAAATTAAAAATTGGACTAGCCTTTGTTGGGCGCACTGAAGAAGAATCGATGACTGCATTAATTACGGCAATTCATTACCCAAATAAACACTGGGCTCACACACAGTGCCGGGCACAGGTTTGCGGATGTTGGTTCCAGGTCTGAATCCCTGGTGACATTAATCTGATGCTTAGGGATAACAAAGTCTCTCATTGCAATGCTTTAGTGTTGTACAAAATCAAGAGAAGTACAGACAGGAAATAAGACATTACTGAGAACAATGATATATTTTGTTTTACATTTGTCTAACAGGTTTATCCAGAAAAACTTGCAAACATGTAGCAGAGGGTTAAGGGCCACAACCATCCACTCACTAGAACACTCTTAATCACTGAGCATCCACTGATCTACAGGCTCCAGATATTCAGACCAACTGCCACAAAACAAAACACAAGCTGTTCAAAAACGATTTTTATCCCCTGTAGATATGGAATGCAAAGGTGGCATAAAAATTACAGTCAGCTTTCAATTTATTATTAAAGCAATAAAAATGACATAGTGGATATAGGATTGTTTCTGTGATAGCAAGTCAATGAAAGCATTCATTTTTTGCACTTTGCTGCAGATATATTTAATCTACTTTTCTATTTCTCTTACAAAAGTGAAAAAAAGGGTGTAACCTCTGGTTACATGACTGTAATAACAATGTTAAGTCTGCTTTATCCTGTTTGATAACACCAATCTTATATGTTTATTGTGTGGCACAAAGTGTGAGATAATGGCAATAAAATCCTGGATAAATTCTGTGGCAGTCTGTGAGCTAGATCTATATATGATTCTCTCATGATAGTCCTTTTATGCATTCAAGTGAGGACATTCTGCTATTTTACTTTTCACATGCTTGTTGCAGCAACATTCACTTTGTGAGATTTTGTCCAAAGTTTCAGATACTTGCCAATTTTGCCCATGATTTATTGCAACTGTGCAAAATTGGCTTCTGGTGGGCATGCCATTTACATTTATATTTACATTTACACCATTTGTCAGATGCCCCTATCCAGAGTATCTCCATCAAACACACATCACCGTGCTACTACAATAGGTCAATGTCTAGCTTCTTATTTGAAGACAGCAGTGACTCAGCTGTTCATCCAGCCAAGGTTCATTCTACCACTTTGGTGCCAGTATAGAGAAGAGCCTTGATGCATGTTTTCCTTTAATCTTGTAACTGTAAATTATTTCCCAATCAGATTTCAGGTGCAAAAATGAAAATACATGATGGAAATAGTTAACTATGAATAAAAATATATATATATATATATATATATATATATATATATATATATATATATATATATATATATATATATATATATATTTAAGGTAACAACTAAAACCAATCAATCCTATGCTACAAATTGAATATACTAGCCCAGCCCATCTAATCTACAGCTATGCGTCCTAGATTCTAACAGATACTTACTGGGACTTGTGTAAGTGTAAATTTATGTGAAAATGTGTGTGTATGTGAACACAGAGTTCTTCAGTGTGGATTTTTTTTTTGTGAATATTTAAGTGTTCTTAGCATCCTAAAAGGTTCTATTTGGAACTCTTTCTGATAGTGAAAAACTCAATTGCAGGGTTTTCCCAGTGGGATAACAAAAAACCCTTAAGGAATCTGGATTGAACCTTTTTTTTTGTAAGACTGTAGATTGATGTGTTGGTTACGCCCTATTTAGTACCATCAGCCCAGCATAGGATAGTAAAGGACATACAGTAGCTCCTGTGTGATATCAGTTCCTTTTAATACAGCCAGCATAATAAAAAATGATAATGATAATTATGGATAGCACACATGAATTACTGTTGAGTGGATTGCATGGGAACATAAACAGGATGTTTTGGAGTGTGTGTGTGTGTGTGTGTGTGTGTGTGTGTGTGTGTGTGTGTGTGTTTGTGTGTTCGGGTATGGGGCATGCTTATACTGTATATGTTGGTGCGGACATTTGGCTGGTCCCCACAAGGAAAATTGCTTAAAAAAAAAATTAACTGCAGCTTTTATTAAAAAAAACAAACAAACAAACAAAAAAAAAACTAAAAGATAATTAATAAGATTAATAATGATGTCAAATGAAGGTTCCTTACATGGATAACAAGACAAGTGTGTGTGTGTGTGTTTGTCCTTTTATTTGTTATGCCTGAGTACATTCCCACAAAATGTTAGTTGAACTAGCATAAAAATACACACATTTGAAATATTTCTACTGTTTTCCTAAAAGGAATATAAACAACTCTCAACAGCACAACAGAGGCCACTCTATGTGTCTCTTTTGGTTTAGGTTTTCAGGTTGGATAAGTGTTTTTCTAACTTCCCAGTGTTGGGCATCTAACCCTATGCTGTGCTTTGTGTGCTATGTCTGTTCTTAGCAGGTGATGATGACATGTATAACATTCCTAATCAAACTGGCATGCTGTAGATATTGAGTTTTGGCTTGCAGCCGCCTCCCTACAGAGCTTGTTCCATTTCATTCAGACAGTCATCCTGTACCCTCTTACCTTTCTAGTATCACACCATGGCAACCTGGTTAGTATTGACCTGTCTCCATGTCAGTCAGCAAATTTTCAGTGTGATCAGCAGACTCGCATGTTCAGTCTAAACTTGTCTAATAGAAAAACAATAACCAGACATGGCACCATTACTTTTACTCAATGGAGTTTCCAAAACTGGATCTTAGAAGCACCTCTGGCCTCACAGACCAGTTTCAAATGTTTAAAAGTAAAAAAATAAAAGTTTAAAAATGTAATGAAAACACAAAATGCAGCAAAGAATCAATAAAATAAGAGAAGCAATCCTTTTTGGGAAGAATTACATTGTTTTTGGGACAGGATATGTTGCTGTAGCTGCTGCCATGGAGATCTCTCACACAAGCACAAAGTTTCCATTTCTTAATGAAGTTCTTAATGACCCTTGACTTGATTTGGCATTGTGAGTGTAACTTTCATCACTCAAGGAAAGTGTCCATTTCAACGAGTGTCTAAATTAGAACACGTAAAATGTTACATAAGATGTAACATTTAGACATGCTGATATTTTCTCATCTGCATAATCATTCCCATATTCAAATGTTTGTAACTGTTTTAATTAAACAGTTAAAAGGTCAATGACTAACAGCTGTGTGTTCCTGAAATCACCACAGTTCTGTATGAACAGGGAACAGTATTTGACACTGAGTGTTTGTTTACTGCCTCAAGCTGACTGGTGGTGCCATGAATCATCCTTAACTGAATATAATTCATATAGAAGGTGGCTGGATAAATGAGCTGAATGGCCTGCATTATAAGCATTAACACAGTGGCTCAAACCATATGCAACAAAAAATATGCAAACACAGAAATAACAGAGTATTTAGATTCATGCAGCAATATATTTTTTTTTAAGTTAGGTGAAGTTACTTGAAGTCATTTCTAAGTGGTCTGTAGTCTGTGATGACAATCTGTGATGTAGTGAGAAATTTGATGTTTGGTAAACGTAGACGTACTGTTATGAAATGAATGCTGTTCATCATGATTCAATCCGAGTCTGGCATTTCATTCTAGACATTTGGTCTGTATGTGATTGGTGATGAGAAATTGAAAGATTTTCTTTTTAGAAGTATTACAGCTTGTTTAAAAAAAAAAAATCACTTAAAGTCATAATACTTCAAATACCCAAATACTTCAGCATCTCTTCATCATGAGACACAGCAGGAGAGGCCCAGCTTGAAATTCAACCTCAGTATGCATGCAATAAGCTGTATCCGTACACTTAATGGTCTACCTAATAATGCATGGCATTGGATAGAAATACAACTTATAAATCTTTGAGGAAATAGGCTGCATATTAACACAGTATAATTAATATGATCTTGTTTATATAAGTAGGCTATTGCTTGATTAACAACAGGAAATTTGCCCACAGATGCTCAAAGTTGGTACACTGAGTAAAACTGGGCTAGCCTAACATACACACAAAGCTTTTAAGTCTGTGTATGTGTAAAACACCCCCCCCAAAAAACAAAACAAGCGAGTAGTGTTGCTGCTTAACAGCCTCGGTTTGGGTCCGCGGTTTGATCCTTGACTCAGGTTACTGATTGTGTTCTGTATTTGTTCTCTCAATGTTTATGTAGGTTTCTTCTCACCCCACATAAACATGCTGGTAGGTTGACTGACTATATTAAATTGCTCCTAGGTGTGAATGTGTGTGTATGGCACCCTGGTGTCCCATCTAGGGTGTATTCCTGCCTCACATCCTCACAAGCTCCAGATTCAGTGGATCCAGATGACCAGCATAAAGCAGTTACTGAAAATGAATGAATGTGTGAATGGTTGAATGTCCTTGGACTTGGAATGCTCATCACGGCCTTATTCAGTGTCAATATGTATACCCTTACAGTGTGTAACATCATACTCCTGGGCCTTTTAGCTGCCACAAACATGATACTAGTTGTGAGTGCAAGCAGGAATCTTTTATTTTAAACAATGAGATCAGTGCAGTTGATGAGGCTAAATTTATGACCAAAGATGAAAGGAAGTAGCAGTCTTAGCCAGCAATCAGTTGATTAAATGATATACTAGCCGTTTAGAATAAAATGGCATATTTGAGAAACTATTTTCTGGTAACACACATTTCACAGAGTTAAACATGCTAGGATGTAATATTTTGACTTAGAAATAATTATGGAGGGCATAATTTAGTAGTGCGTTTTTATTATTTTGGATCTTGTCCAGGCTTAAGGTGAAAATTGCCTGTAACTTTGGTCATTTGGTCTCTTAAAGATGAGATCAATTGTAACCACGTTCCAGTATCTGAAAGACTGATTAGTTATGCATAAAGAGGTGGTTTGACTGGCCCTGATTCAAACGTGTTACTAATTAAAAATCAATCTGAGGGCCATTAGCTCACACAAGCATGTGCCAAGGTAATATTTTCGGTAGAGATACTACAATGAATCTGGAGCAGAATTTGGTGGCTGCAAAGACATGTTGCATCACAGATAATAGGGGTCTCTACTTAAGTTTAGCTTTACAACTGATATAATGTGTAAAGCTGCTGAACATGTAATCTGACTTAAATGATCTACTTATCCTGAGCTGGAGAGCAGTGAAATGAATGTGGCTGTTCATTGCATGCGAGGGGCTCCATAGATAACTATTAAAGGTATATTTGTTGCCTAGATGTGCAGGCGGTGGCGAGAGAACAGGAGCAGGAAGGCATTAGTCTGCTTTAGCCTGAGTGCTGCTGGATTTTTAGGTGATAAATGTTTGTGAACTCTCAGCATCACCTGGGGACTAGCAGCGCACAGGCCGACACTCTGGAACTTATTACACTCACACGGGCATATTTCACACCGGCCTTGGAAAAATCCACCCAATTACAGAGGTGATAGTGGTGCTTGAATCTCCCAGTTCAACATGCATGCACACTCTGTGGGAGAGCTTCTCATGTAGTCTACACACCATGCTTAAAGAGCGTGGAGAGTCTGTTAGAGCATGCAGTCTTTTTCAGTGTTATGTTCATGTGAATCTTTTTCCTGTGTGAGTATGTTTGAGAGATGATTTTGTACAACTGCTCTAGCAGTTGAGTCATGCATGTTAAGCACACTTCTGAAATAGGACATATAATGCATGTTTCTCTGGGATCTTAAATATGGGGTCAAAGCCACATGTTCTGACATGTTCTGTATGTAACGATGGTCCATATGTCAGCTGTACTGTGAACTCCTTTTCACATCACCAGGTATTATTGCTCACGGCTGATCAGTGGCTAATGTAGCATTACCTGCTGTCCTGCCAGATTGGGCAGACAGTAAAAACACTCAGATGATGAGTTGAGGATAAAGAGGTTGTTGTGTCTCCAATGATAAATTTATGTTTTTTTTTTCTTTTGTGTTGATGCACCAGAATTTCAGAACACTTTATTTCCTACATTGTGGATCATTAAAAAAAAAAATACTCTCCTAATTGATTTAACAGGATATATAAAGAGATTTATAGATATGATATTATTGTATACATTTAGGAAAATCTAAGTGGCCAAGTAAAAGTGGAAATGTATTGTTGCTTCTCAAAATGCAAGATAAAACAACAAAAAAAGGAACAACAGTGATTTTTTTTCTAAGCAAGCTATCTGTACAGCTATTTTATAATCACATTACGACTATGTCTTTTTAACTTATATGTATCTGTATAAAATATGTCACTGTGAATTTGTAAGTGTATGTGCATGTTAGATAGTATGTGCTTTTGATTAGAGAGACTGGTGAAGAAAAGAGCTAGAGAAAGAACGGGAGAGATCAGTGAGGCTGATGGCATGTCTCAAGGAGAGCCCAATGACGGAGCTGTCAATGTATTCCCTATTTGAGTGTATTTTTAGACCTGCCATAATTTTTAGACCACAGCCCTCATGCATATTTCAGTATATCTTTTGTATATTAGGAACAGAGCATGCTCCACAGACAGGAATGAGTACTACCACAACATGACTGTAAGAAATATGGGCTTGAATCCTCTATCTGACAGAGTATCTCAGTGCCACCACAAATACGT
>NC_071260.1:21076149-21128649 GCF_023375685.1 Ictalurus furcatus | reverse complement strand
ATTAGGTTATGTCAGAGCCGTCGTTGTGTATTTACCCAGTGGTCAGTCTGTGCTGTGCAACGCCACGGCATTAGTTTCACCTGCCAGTCTCCCAGGTTTTATCAGCGTAGCATTTAGCAGGGCAGGAGGAAGGTCAACCAGACTGATTGTTTTAGCAAGACAAACTCAGCCCGACTCTGCCATTTTCTCTATTTTTTCTAACCTCCAGCAAACTGGGATAAATCAGAAAAATCAGAACAATGCAAACAAAAAAAAAAAACATGCAACCTGCCGCCCCCCTTATCATACCCCCCTACCCCTCCAAAAAAATTAAAACAAATGCAGTCTCTTCCGAACCGATCATACTCTAAGAGTAGGACATTTGGTATAATTTAATTAATATGCAAAAAGTAATGCTTAAGTAAAGGGGACTCAGGCTACCTTTGTTTCAGGTGTGTATCGTAGTGTTTTAGTCTTCACAACAGTAATTACCACTGTAGAAATTGAATGTTTGACACAGCACTGGATGACATGTGTTTTCGAACACAAAGGTCAATGCAGGCTGTGTCCTTGTTCCAGAGCTATCTTAATGAGCGGTCTTACAGCTCTCAAGGGGAAACGACAATAAAAGATCATCACTACATCATTGCTGCCTGTCATTTACTCACTTTGGCTTTTGTTGGGTGCTTTGGGAATTGTAGCTCATTGGGGACTGAAGGAGAAAATCCTATAATAGTCTTCTGCTCTATTCTGTAATTTTACAATAAATAAAGTTGAAATTTTCTGAATCCAGATTTAGGGAATAATAATAATATTATTATTAAATCTGGAAAGGAAAATTATAAACTGGCTTTACAACTTTGTAAACTTAATAAACATTTTAAAATTAATAAACTTGTGATCAGGATGTCTTTTCTTTTCACACGTTTTTATTAGTGAGACTGACTGGTCTCTTACTGCACATAAGAGATTCTCCTTACATTATCTAAATGCACCATGGTTTAAACTGTTAAGTCATGTCTTTAAGCATAAGCAACACCGATTTATCAAGCAGTGCAGTATGTTTTATGCCTTCTCATGCTCCAGCACTGTGAAATGAATGTCTGCTGGAACAGCAGCATGCTTGTTGAGTGGTCAGCGTGAGGAACTTATCTGATCTACCATGGCTGCTAGGGAGCCGCATGGCCAGTAAAAGCTCTTTCTCTTTATAGAGGAAGTGCTGCTGTAGTGTGTGCTGAATTAGCCCCTGGTGTGATCCACGGCTTAAGTTATAACCCAGTTTAACAGCCCCTTTGGTCTGCACAGCAACTTTTATTATGTGTCACATCAAATAAGGGAGAATTCCAGGCCACCTTTTGGCTGCTCTGCTACCGAGGCTATGAAGTAAAGCTAAAGTAAATCTAGGCCTAGATTCATGTTCCAGGCAAATTTATTAGAGATTTCATTTACAGCAAGATATCTATCATGTTAATGTTCCTTCATTATCACAAGTGACAAAAATAAACTTTTTCTCAAAATTGTAAATGTATTACTTGTGGTGAGAAAATGAAAATGATATATGGCTTGGGAACATGATGTCACACAGCAGAGATCCACCATACAATTGGGTTATGAACTGTTGCGAGGCATTAAAGCAAGAGAACTTTCATTTTACTGTTTAGAAGAAAAAAAAAAGATGGAAGCAATATGGTGTCTGAGATGACCCAGAGACACCACATGTCTTATGTTTCAGCAATAAGACCAAAAACATACGTTCTATAGAATATTGAAATATATCAGTGTCCTCTTAGTATTTCCATTCCATTGTCCCATGGAAATTTACTAATATCGTAAATGAACAAATTACATTAGCAAGTTTATTAGACTTTGCATCCTTGTCTTTCTGTAGCTCTATCTTCCTCCTTATCCACCTCTCTTCTTTCTCTTTCAGTTGCTTTATCACTGTTAACATAATTACAAGGGTTATTTATATTTCCATAGCCTGAGAATGTGATAAAATTACTAACAGATAAGCTAAGATCATTGCTGTGTGACTATTTGTGACTATGGATTGATGACCTGAGGAAAATGTAATAGATCACAAGCTAAATATACACGACACAACTAACTTTCATTGAAATGATCATTCTGTCACAGTTCGCCAGTGAAAAATTAAATCTGTAAGTCCTGCAATCATCCATGTGTAATTTAAACATTCAGAGCTTTGAGTGACTTCTTATTTTTATAATGCTTTAAAAATTAATCTTTCAAGCCACACATAAAATAGGAAATTGTAAAATAATAAGGTAAGAGAAGACAGAACTGCTCGATCATTAGTCTACTGATTGTTTGGAAGATCATAGTGATCAATATCTTTAATTAGACTGATTTTTCCCCAACAGAATGTCATGCCTTTGTGTCCTTAAAAAGTTTATCCTAATAAATTGGGGAGCTTTCTCTTAGTATGTGAGACATATCTTCATTTCCTGTGAGTATGGGTAGTGTTTATCTAACACAACCAACCCAAAATACACCATTTACATTCAATGTTCACATGGAGTGGACAGCGGAAAATGTAATGGATCAATCCCATAATGCAATGTGGCATGGTGATAATTCCCAAGACTTATATATCAGAGGTACAAGATTACACAACTATTGTTTTTTATTTATTTTGATATTTAAAAAAAAAACAAACAAAAAAAACGTTGATGCTTTTAAATAGTGAATATTAAGTGATCTCTTTTGTAATGAAAACGGCTGCCAAGACTAAGACTATAATTTTTCTTCTTGGAGAGGCCTCTGATCAGCTTACTTTAGTTGTGTATGTGTGTTTTTGTGTGCCTGAGAGAGAGAGAAAAAAGAAGACCAAGTGAGTCTTGTGTCTTGCCACAGCAGGTCCTAGATGCCTGTGCTGTCATGTGACACAGTCTCATTAAAGTAGCTCTGCGCTGTGAGGCATGTTATTTTTACCCAGACTGCACCTGGATGTGCCTCTAGACCGGCTGTGGTCTGCTTTGCCCTCCCTCAGCATTGTCAGGTGTTTGTTCCTGCACGCACAAGCGTCTTCAGTCCAGCAATTAAGATTTTGCCTGTACCATATCAAAATCATCCACTCTATCGCTCTCAGACTCTCTCCTGGTACACAATTAAAGCATATTGGCACAGGATGAGTTTGGGGGGGCCTTGGCTTCTGGATGGAGGTGGGATTATCTTGGTCTTTTTACCATGGCCCTTAAAAAAATCATTTGTAAACTCCCCTGTGTAATTATGGAGACCTATGATTAATTGTCCCATAAAATTAGCCTCAGTCTCGCTTTCATTTTTACAGCTACGAATATTAATTAAAGTTAACTCTCTCTCTCTCTCTCTCTCTCTCTCTCTCTCTCTCTCTCTCTCCCTCTCTCTCATATCCCCCTCTTCTCCCTCTCACTCTTATTCTTTTTTCAAAACTTGTCTTTTCTAAAGCACGTCTTTTGAATATTCATCATGGATGTGAAAAATGGCCATAGGCTTGTGCACCGCATTAGTATGACTTTTGGATATCCCTAAAATACATATCTGGAATTAAAAAATGAGTCATAAATAATATTTACACAAGGTTGGTGTGAGTGGGGCCCCCTAAATAATGTCACATCTTTAAGCCCAGGAAATACGTCAAGAAAGAATAAAGGATAAGACCTTTGTTTTCATGTAGAATCACATTTCAGGCCCCAGATGTTTACTTAACACTTGAGATAAATGGCAAGTTGAATAAATCCTATTAAATCTTATTCAGCCTATTGTCATACCGTAATGTGGGGAACCCAATGTCACCTTGAAGTGTGTACTCAAAGAATATATTTGTGTAATAGTATGGTAATTCACACTTAGCTCTGAATCATATTAGCCTTGCAAGTGCACTGCATGCATACCACAGAAAGAGACTGCTTCAGGAAATTGTGAATTACCAATCTGGGATTTGGATATAATTCTTACTATGCTAATAATATTAACAGGGAACTATAAATACTGTGTGATATGTAATGACACACCATGAACAGCATAATAAGAACGGATCCATTGGACTAAACACAGAACACATTGATTTGAAATTTATTTGTAGGACACTGTTTCTATGAATATCCCTGCTGAATACAGAGCACAGAAAAGTGGACTCTTTATTAGCCAATAGGTTCAAATTTATGTACTGCAAATGGCCCAATTGGTCCCCACGGGAGAAAATCTCCTCTCTGCATGAGTAAAGTATAGCAAAGGATTATGAAGGATTTATACAAAAGCATCATAAAGGAACTCTTGGTTGTGTGGAGATGGGTATTGACGAGATGTTGGAGACGTGCTGAAGCGTGCATTGGTTTCCCTCTGTGCTATAGACTTTGCACTCCTAAGTCTGCTACTCTCCATGGAGGAAATGTTCTCGGAATCGAAGTCTTACCTTGAGTTCGAACACGTAATTGCCAGAGATTTCAGATAATATTGATCTTTTGTAAAAAGAACCTGGAAAAGAATGAGCCAATAAAAAGTAAAACCCATGCAATTAATTTAATTACACGCCATTAAACTGCCTCAAGGCTTCTACTTACCTTTCCTTACTTAGATTATTTATGCTAGTCCATACAGAACGCAACTGGACACATCTAAATCTTTTTCTGACCACTGAACTTTTTTCTTCCTTGTTCTTTTTAACCACATACCAAGATATGAACAAATATGTAATCTAAATATGTGCCTTAATATACAGAGATGGCTATTAGGCTTCATGCTTCTCTAATTTAATTACACTGTACATCATGTGGATAGATGTAATTGGTTATATCTACATGCTATATTTATGGAGTTAGTTTAGATGCATGATTAAAATAGAGCATGTGTATATGCATGTTTGTGTGTGTGTGAGTGTGTGTGTGTGAGTGTGTGTGTGTGAGAGAGAGACAGAGAGAGAGAGAGAGAGAGCGAGAGAGAGAACTGAAACAGCTGTGCTTTTGGGGTCAGTTAGGTAAAGTGTTTTAGCTGCAGGGACACACCGCATGGCTGCACCTGTGATCAACTGCTCATCTGAAAGCTCCGACACATTGCACCACTATGAGTTATGACAGTGGGTAGGTATGAACTACATACCTCACAAGCAATACCTAACCATTTGTTTGTATTGTGTTCTTTATTATCCAGTATAAATCAAGTCAGTTGTCAGCTTTTTAAGATAGTGATGTTATACATAGTTAATTATCATACTCTAATACTTCCTAAGATAATAACAATCAATCTACTTTAAGCAAGATTTTTAAAAGCATGTTTAGGTATTTTAAAAAAACAACAAAAATTTACTCAGTTACTTTAAAGCTATTCTTACATGGCAAAAGTAGCCTCAGTACACATTACACTTATGATTGATGGCACTGCTTTTAATAATTACAAACAGTAATCAAATTAAGTTGTCCATCAGTTTTCCCTATTTCACCCCACCATTATAGTAAAGCAATTAAATAAAACAATTAAAAATTAGCCAGTAGTCCCTAAGTACTGACTCTGGTTTACTACTATAAAGCTGCCTCCATTGCCTTCATATGAAACCACACCACTCGCAAAGAATCCACCCCGACGTCTGAGAAGTGATAAGACACCTTTAAATAGTCTACCTGCAACTTGTCTGCATAACGAATTGCTGTGTATGTGTGTTTGATTGTATTTGATGTACTTGAATAAAAACAAGCGATTGCAGACAGTGTGAAACAGAAATCATAACCCACTGTGTAATGTGACCAAGTGCAACAGGCTCAATGTATTTGCTTGGTGATAGCTGGGAGGGAAAGGTGAAACATGACATTTATTGGCTAATATATAATAGAACAGGTTTAGCAGCAGCAAAAATCATTGCATTTTGATGGAACAATCTAGATTATTTTTTAATTGTAATTGATTGATTCTGATGAATCATGCAGAATATATCCAGGGACGTGAACTAACAAGGTAAAAAACAGTCATTTTGTATTTAATGTAGTCTTAAACACCAAACAGATAATGCTGTGTTTTTAAATACTTACCTAACACATTGCATAATATTGAATAAATGCATTCTAAATAATCCAGAGAATACAAAGTACCAATCTTTTGTGTCCCTGAAAATGTCATTTTAAATCTTCATAAAAATCCCAGGATCTATAAATATACATCAATATGTAATTCAGAAACATTTATATGTCTTACTGATATTCCAAATAGCATTAACTAACTGTAATCTGGCTCATTAACGGCAAGTAATTTAGCTTGCACTTGTCATAGATTGACATGTGTCTTGTTTGCATTGTTAAATTCTCAGATAAAAACCAAAAACCTGTCCAAATCAAAGCTAATAGTTTGTAGTTCCATGTCATCCTGTAACCTCGGCTGGGGTCCAAAGCAATAAAGCTTATTTAGTGATACTGACAGAGCTGATATGTAACATTCCATGAATCTGTTTTATTTTACGGACATTGGAAACAAGTTTTTAATGTGACAATATGCCTTTGTGCTGTTAATCAGTTCAACACCACTTTATATAATCAATAAGAGTTTAGCAGTACTTTAGATAGTGCCAGAAAGAGCTGACTCATTAGCAGCCAGTAACTCCCCTCCCATACACCCCCAACCCCCAACACACAACACACACACCAACAACACTACTGTTTATATATATATATATATATATATATATATATCTACCATTACCACTCTACTATTCATATGTGTAGCACTACCATGTTGAACAAAAAAGTAGTGCAGATAGGACTATTAATCCAAGACAGCCCTTGAAGAGCTTAACCTAAAAGAAGGTGAGATGTTCTTGATTTATTTATTAACACTACACCACTACTTTGTTAGTAACTTCTTAGTTGATTTAAAAACCATTACTTGAAAATGTAATCAAACCACAAGCCGTCCTACTAGCAATGAAGCAACTGCTCAATAATGTTAATTATGCTAATTTAATAATTAAATAGTAATGAAGTGCTTTATTAAGTAATTGAGGATGAATTAATAATCTAATAATTCTCCACTATCGATTTTAAATTTATTTGTGTAGTAACATTCTTGTTGTAGTGCCTCATCAGGACTAATGATCAGTTTTTCATTGGCATTGATAGGTGCATATGGCAAATCAGGCTGGATTGCTGTAATTGAAAAGCCTAATACAAAACCAAATAGATAAAAGTCAGGTTATACTGACTGACATCTCTGTTGTTTGGGCAGATGGATTAGGAGGTGGTCGTGCTGTCATTAAAACAATAATGGGATGTGGAAGTGTGTTTCATGTAACACAGTGTTGCATTTCCTTTTTAACTTCATGAGCAGGCTCTTTATTAATGCAACACTTCTCTTCCGCCTAATAATCCAACAACCCGAAATAAAAATTGTGATCAATGGAGGCAAGCAGAGACAGATGAGGACTCTGTCACCGCAAAGACATTGCCAATTTATCTCTTTAATGCATCTCAGCGGGGTTCCCTCTAAAGGAAAGAGATTACTGAAGACTCCAGCACAGAGATTTCAGTCAATTGTACATACACTACCGAGGAAAGACTGAGGAAGGCTACTGCATATTTTACATTCTCTACCCAACTGGGGAAAAGGGTGGAGGCATAAAAGCCTAATTGTATGTGGGTAGGTGAGTCTGAGGGCAATAAAAAAAAAAACAAATATTCCAACATACTCAGTTAAAGAGCTCTCCGAGCCTCAGAGCTGAGCTCCAAACAGCATGACACAGAGCCTAGAGCAGCTATAAGCACTTCTCACTGTCTTTTCATTCTCTCTCTCGCTCTCTGGATCTTCTTCCCTCCTTCTCCCTCTTTCATGCTTCACTTATTGTTCTCTTCCTTAATGATGGCTTACAATTGTTCATTTATCATAACAAATGAACTCAAGTTAATATGTTTGCATAGACGCCCAGTATTATTTACTGATTTTTTTGTGCTACCCGATCTGAAACACTTCGCAATCTATTCCTTTTGCTAATTTCAAGTATTACATTGAAAGTTTTTATATTCATATTTTGTTGTTGTTGTTGATAGATGTTGTACTTTTTCACCACGAATGAGATTATCTAATGTTTTTGTGAGTACACAGTAAAAATGCTACTGTAATAATGCTACGTTCACACATACAGAGATTTTATCGCTGCCAGTCGCTGTATTATGAAGTCGCAGGTAGGTGTTCCTACTACTGGGTGCCATAGTAACACGGGTGGTGCAACTAACAATCCACTTTTGAAAACAAAACAGTTTTCTTGCTGCTAAAATATAACATTCTTATATAAAATTCACCAGTGTATATATGCAACATATCCTGCGAGATGAAGGAGAAGGGGTGTGTACTTGGCTGTCTACCTGTGGCAAAAGCACAAGCGCCAATTAGCTTAGCTTATGGCCTTAGCGCTTTTAAGCCAAAAATTATAATAATGAAACACACTAACCGTTTGTTTCAATTGAGCAAAATCCCGGTGTAGCGCCTATCTCAGTAAGTGAGCGTCACCATCGGGGTGTCACTATGTTCGATGGTGACCGGGAGCTGGACCACAGCTCTTCGGCTGTGGCCTCCGTGTTTTCTGGGTGAAATGTCACTTCACCCAAGATAGGAGCTACACTGGGATTTTGCTCGATTGCAACAAAAGTGAATGCATCATTAATATTTAATTAATTAATAAACTAAGATCCTAAGCTAAGCTAATTGGCTACTGCCACAATGGCGTTGCTTATGCTAGTGAACAGGGGTGGCCATGGATGACGTACGCTCACTCTTTTTCACTCCCATTAGTAGTTGCTGCACCAAGTCGCTCCAAATTTGCATAAAGTCAAACTTTTCTCAACTTTTCAAGTCGCCAATGGTTGCTGTCGCTCATGTTGCCGGAAGTCGCCAGAACTCATTCAAAATTAATGGTCTCTGGTCACATTGTCGCTGCGAGTCGCTGTATGTGTGAATGCACCTTAAGGGTTAACCCCCCCCACCCTCCAGTCTGTATGCTTCTCTACTCTGAGAAAGTGATTGTCTGATAGTTCACCAGGCCCAAGGTCAAATTTAGCTTGACTCGTAAATTGTTTTGTTTGATGGCCTACATTTGCCTCAATAGCAGGGGGAAGGCCAAGCTCATTAAACCGTAAAAGGGAGAACCAGCGACCCTGGGCTAGGCTCACTGCATTGTTGTGAAAGCTCAGAATTTGCATGCTGTATGTCCTGTTGGTGGTGGATAGAATGCAAACTGAACATCTATTAGCCAAGCACATATCTGTGAGAGTAAAGAGCTTGCGCTGTCTAATTGTGCTGTCTGTTTTTTTTTTTTTTAAGAATACAGCAAAATGAACACAGAATGAATGAATACAGATGCAAATGAGCCATGTAGTAACAATGCAATTCAAGCCAATGATACACGAGAGACCATTGGGATATTTGAAATGAACTAAAGCAACTAAGGTTTTAAATAGCAGCGTAATTTGGAATAATATGTCTTTTTTGCTTCAGCGATGTCAGCATCTGATACGTGGCTATCAAAACATTTTGTCTGACAAAAGGATGGAGCCTTATATGGACATAGGGGATAGGGGGTTTTTCGTGAATTTTGGTAATCCTATTTTATAGATTAAAGCCAATTCAAGGTACAAGATAAACACCGGAATATCTGTATTCCATATAGTTTGGTAACATAGTGTATGAATATTAAAGGAAGAAATAGGAAGAATAAGAAAGGAAATCTAAGGCACACAAATGAAAACAAAGTATATCTGCTATATGGTAGATAAAACTTGATTTATGGATGCTGTATTTCCCTTCAACAGTGGCAGGAAAATTATCGATGTGTGTCAGAATTTGGCTAAGATATCGTTATTCCACCGAACTCTCCAATGCAAGATTTTAATAAGCAGAACAATATAGAATAATTGATTTACAGTTTAACTGAAAATAAACTGAACAATGACTGGATACACTTTACATAAAAAAAAAATCTTTCTAAGAATTACAATTCAACAAAGGTGATTATATCCATTACGAATGGATATTGTAAACACATATGCAATATGATCACGAATGCAATGACACAGGGATGTCCTGTCTTACACAGAGAGCACTGCTTCAATGTATCAGTTTTAGAATATCACTGGGAGTGGCTTGAGTCATTAGTGAAGCGTGAACCATGACGGTGATGATCACTGCGACTTGGGGTTTTGAACCTAGACGCTCCTCCCTGTGGGGCCACACAGCGCCTGGCACAGGCAATTAAACTACAGGGAGCGTAAAAGCACCAGAGACCAGCATTTTAATGACTTCAGAGAGTTGTGATTAATGAGCTCAATAGTTATTGATAGCTATAAACTACACACGATTAAATGCAACCCATTAACCGAAAATCTGGGCATCTTAAATCAGATATGTCCCTTCTTTTACTGTATGGAAGTATAACACAAATGTGACATACTTGAGGAAAAAATGTTGCAAAATCACTGACAGAGTAACAGATCCATATAAGTTGTTTCTAAGTTGCTGTTTCAGAAGCCAAGTTGTGGGACCTATAAAAGGTTTAAGAGGAGATTTTCACTAATCTACAGGAAAATCAATTGTGTGCAGTTGAAAAGTAACCTCTGGCTCTTGTTCGGTGTAATTGACTTAACTGCTACAACTGTTCAATGGATGACTAAAATGAAATAAAAGTGGATAAAAATGATCTTAATAATGTTTTTCCCCAACAGTCCTCATCAGTCCAAGCGCCCTGTGTAATATAATAAAAACAGACATTCTTTTCTAAAAGATAAACCTGATCTGATCTACTGGCTAAGATTATTACCTAATACTACTGTTGGGATAAAACCTGCTCAACTCACATTGAGCCAGCAAGTCATAATTTAAGGTTTAGTTCTCTGTATAAAGCCTAATGAAAACTATTCCAATTTCCAGTTGAGCTGTGGGTGTCTATTGTGTGGCGTGTAATTAAGAGAGGTTCAATTTCAGCCTTGTTGGTGTCTAATGTGATATGTGTGAGTGTGTTTCATTGTGTGTGTATGAGATTCAGTTTGTGTTATGGGACTAGTTGTCCAGCATGATGGTTGTGACTAGTGTATTGTGTGTAATGGAGGTTCAATTTGAGCTCTATGCGTCCAGTGTGTGTGTGTGTCTGTGTGTGTATGTATGTGTGTGGCTGATACTGAACCGGTGTTTCCACTGAGAGCGGTGTAATGGTGCTTGCTGAGTATGCAGGGCAGCCTCAGGGCTCGGGAAGTGCTGCTGCTGCAGCATCGTAAATTGCCTGCCCTACTCCCTACAGACTCAGCCTACCAATCACCGCACAGAACTGGCCAGCCTGTCACACCCGCCTTATACACACACCCCTCCCCCAAGATGCACCTCTAATCTTGCGCAGGCCTCACTAGCATAAGGGTTTACAGAAAAGCACACATACACAGAGCTGCATCTGTATCTCATTATCGAGGATATAATGAGCAGACCCACCTGAGGGTCCTGGGGCGTGAGCCACAATGTGGATACATGACATGTACAAGAGCACATAACCCATGTGCTCAAAACGTGACCCAAACCACCTTGTGAACATAACACAGCATATGTAGAATCAAGAGTGTTTTTTTTTTATCAGTCTATCCTTGTATTGGTCACACAGGGCAAGAATCTATTAGACATGTTTTCATACAGGCTGTGTGTTCTGAGTGTTTGAGCCATTATGTTCGGAAGCTACTGTATTGCTCTATAGAAGCACTCATGTCAGCCATGGTAAAAAAATTCTGTACTAGACTGTAAAAACTAAGGAAGCAGTTTGAGACGTAACACAAGAATGGTATTCTGTACACTATACTGCTATTTTCTGCCTTTCAGTGGACTTTACTCTAACACCTGATTTCATACATGCTGTAATGACTGGGTTATGCAAAGTCTACCTACCAACCAAAATGCCTTTATTTGAGAGAATTTGCACTAGAAGTTTGATATTTTATATCAAATGATATATATTAAATAATTAAATATCACTGCATTTGTTTGTGCTCTTTGTGGTGCTACTGGGGGAGTGTTTTATATATATATATATATATATATATATATATATATATATATATATATATATATATATATATATATATATAACAAGTCAAGTAAGGTCAAGTAAGGGGTCTGTCACTATCAAAGATTTTACTGTAAATCACAGTGTTTGGTCCCATAAATGTTTTTGATAGAAAAAGGAACCATTAACAATAATACCAGCCTACATTTCATAAATGACAGGTAATGCAATTTCATCTGTCCTAATTGTTTTATTAGCAGAAAAAAACCCTCAGGTGTATGGAATTTGTGCTCTTTCATTAATATATGCTTATTTAATACATAACTATATGCATAAATATATATGATATTTACTGGCTTACTGTAGGACAAACAATAACAACAATGTTAGCTGTATACACTGATTTGAATGATTTTGTTATCATATTATGTGTCTTCTTATAGATCTGGAGGTCCTGTACTTGTTCATTTGTAAACTAGACATGGATTTTGAATGACTTAATTACTAAATTGCTCAGAATAATACACCAGATTTGAAAAGAAATCCAGAAATGTAAGAGGAGGTAACATATGCACTCTGTTTGGGAGTTTGTATGGATCCTAAATATACATATTTGGCATTCCTCTGGCTTCAATACAACTCCTTCTTCTTTGTAAAGCCTCAATAAAACATGTTTATTTCTTTAAACTTTTGCTGTGTCTGTGTATGTTTGCAGCATGTAAACAAAGAATCAACCTTTCTAATGGCAAAATGATCCAATAATGCAGAGCAAAGTGAGGTCAATTCTCAACCATGAGCTTACACAGGTTCAGAGACCGTATCTCTGCCCCAGATGTAAACACAGACAGACAGACAGACAGACACAGACACACAGACACACACACACACACACACGAATTCTGAACATAAATTATGAATGATCAGTGTGTTGGTTGTTGGCTACACCTAAAGTCTAGATCTAGCCTCAATCTCACACAGATAATGAGCCCCATAAAGCCTTCAGGCTCCAAGAATAAATGTGAGCTGCATTAGCCTGCTATAACTCACACTGCATGCCTCTAAGTAGCAAGAAGAATTATAAGAAATGCTTTTCTTCAGCACTGATCAGAACACTGCGCAAAAAATATTAATGCATTAAAAACCCAGTAAATGCCTGTAGTACTTTCCTCTCTATATCTCTTTCACCTTCATTCTTTCTCTCTGTCTTTCACGTTCTCTCACCCTATCATCCTTTTTCACATCCTCTCTCTCTCTCTCGCTTGCTCCAGCTGGAAGCTAGCCAATGTCTGCTTGGTTTACGAGGCGAGTTAAATCCTTTTTAAAAATTGATGTAACACGCTTCTCACAACATGAATCTTACTTTCCTTCCCCCTCCTCTGTCTCCTTCTACATTTAAGGGCCACTATTGCTTACTTTGATTGTCTCTTAAGAAGAGTTTCTTTGGGATGAGCTTATGATGATAATAAAGGGAATACAGAGGCAAATGTACAGTGTATGTGACAGTAATCAGCTTCCTGGCTGTGAGTTTAACAGTCATATTAATTAACTGTAATGAAATTCAATGCGAAATGCCTACTGGATCAGAGCAGCCCATTCGTCTTCCCCAGCAGCTGTGAAAGACTCTCTCTCTCAAAAGATGCGAAACTGATACTCATACATGCATGGCCAATACACACTGGGACATTAATGAATGGCCATCACAATTGCAGCATTTTATTAGTTTACAGTACTATAAATATGAGGTCCAAATCTAAATCTAAATTTAAATCTGATTTTGTTGGGTTTAAAATGGTCGGTGTCGCCGAGTAGCTCCGTTTTGACAAATGAACATGACAGACAGAGGAAAATAATTTGACAGGTGACAAATGTCGAGGCGTGATAGCATCTGAAAGCTAGGCTACCTGAAATATGACTTATTCTATTAAAATAATTCATTGAGGATATTGAATGTTATTTTAAAGACCTCACCAATTCGATAAGAGCTCCCTCCATATAGTTCTTAATAGTGCTAATTCAGTTAAAGACAAATGCTTGTCAGGATGGAGGAAGAAGGATAGTGTGTATTGCGGTATTTGTTGTTTCAGTGCTGAGTTGTTATTCTTTGTCCATGATAACTTGATATGCTCGCACAACACAGATATACAAACAGTATTCATTTGAGCTGATATCTATAAACCTCTCATTTTTCACCCTGGTGTTCTGGCTTAGGTTGTGAGAAAGCAATCCTTCAGAGCAGATGAAACTGTCAAAAGTCTGGGAAAAATATTTTGACAGTGTTTTAATAATATTATGACAGGAAAAACAGTAATAAAGCCAAATGCTATATGCTTGGATGCTCATGTTGTTGAACTGTGTAATAATTATAAGAGGAGTTTACGTAGGCACTATTAGTGGATTATGAGCTCACTGCACTCCAAACAGCTGTTTCTCTGCAGCCCAAATTACATTAATAATAGAAAAACACAATCACCCTAATAATTTCTGTATTTTTAAATATCGAGAGAAAAAAAAAAAAACAACCCAGAATGTTTAACCTTGCCCCTTAAAAATTTTCAGTATATATACTCAGTATATCCAGTGTTCACAGATGTACTGAGACACACTGTGTCCAAGTGGCACATCTGGTGGCAAATTAGTTTCAATAAAATTTGCCCTGTGGGTCAAGGCTCTGTATAGGCCACTTGAGTTCTTCCAAACCAGTCTTGGCAAACCATGTCCTCATGGACCTCGATTTGGGCTCAGGGACATATTGTCATTCTGGAACAGGTTTGGACGCCTTAGTTCCAGTGAAGGGAAATCTTAATGCTGCAGTATACAAAGACATTCTAGAGTCTAGACAATCTAGCTTTTACACACCACCTTGCACTAGTAGCTGTGTTTTGGGGGACGGTTACACTGTGGAGTATGTTTGAAATTCGCATTTTTAAAATCACTAGCTGTTGGCTCTGGACCCACCACAACCCTGACCAGGATAAAATGGTTACTGAAGATAGACGAATGAATGACTGAATGAATAGCCAGCTTAAAAATGTTAAAATCCTGTTTGTTTCAGCTCAGCAGTTTCCATCAGCTCTGTACAAGTTTCTGAAGCCCACGGCCCTGTGGTGAGATCGGAAAATGAGAACGAGGGATGAGATCACTGCTGTAACAGGGAGTACACACTGTTTGCTGAAGGACAGAGTGCACAGTTTCTTTCGTTTTGCGTCCTCTAGCCAGCCTTCCGCTGATCTCTATAATCCACTTTTCAGCTTCCTCCTTCCTCAGCCCTGTCACACTGCTCTGGTACCTATGAAGTGTGTGCCTTTTCTTATTGGTGGAGTTTTCACTTGTTGGCTGTACTGCAATAAGCAACCTGAATATTTGAATTTCCAGAATATCTGACGGAATAGCATTTGATAATTAGTCACGCACATGGATAGAACAGGAAGAGTGGTTAGTGAAATGTCTTGTAAAAAATCTGTATGTTTTATTTCTTAAACTTTCTACTTATGTTTGATGATTGTCCTGAATGAACATTTGGATGAAAAACATGCAGCCATTAATGTCTGATTCAAAGATGAGGATTATACTATAACTATAGGTTACTTTACATGTTACTCTGTGTCTCAGCCAACAATTTACATCTTCTCTCAATCTCTCTCTCTCTCTCTCTCTCTCTCTCTGGATCATATTTAAGCACTTTGCTCAACAAATGTGACAAGAGTTGACAAGAGTTCCATAAGCTTCTACCATCTGATTTGCAATTTGTCATGCACATGGCTTGTTTCAATAACTTTCATGTGCTGTGGCCTTGTTATATTGATACATAAACCTTGGGCACAATAAGTGCCAAGTAAAGTGAAGACTAAAATGTGGATAAGGTACAAATGTTCTCATTCTAATTATCTTTTATGCATTGCTTTGTTTTGTGCGGCTTGTTGTCTTGCCACCCTGCCATGGCTTAACGTTTGTGAATTTATGGTTTAGAGGAAAAGCATGCTGAGGCTATAACTCACTGGGTAAGACAAAGCATCTTATTAACATTAACAACACATCAAGAGTAATTGAATACACACTACATTTTTCTCATTCTTTTTGATGTTAAACCCTACATTTAGGGAAACTGCAACTTTTTCATATAGATGCATCAGTCTTTACTTTTAGCAAAGATTTTGTGTTTTGGGGTAGTTTGTGATCTGGATTAAAACTGAATTGGACTTGGACAGACTTCTTTACTTACTATAATACTGGAGGCTAAGCAAAAGAAAAACAACAACAACAAAAAAGCATTACTCTAAACAAAAATAATAAAATATAATAGGTCTAGTCCCAAGAATATTCCCAAAATGGAAACAACAATGAGTGCTCACATAAACCAGGCTAACACTTTCATATTTTCAAAGACAGCCCAGTGTTCTGTTCCTTCAGCCCAATGTAGCGAGACCAGTCTCTCATTCTTTCATTATGCCAGCCTCTTTTAATGCTGTGCGTGAGCCGAGCACGGCTCCAGGGCTCCAGAGTGGAGGAACACGAGGTCCTGGCTGGCCTGATCGGCTCTTTACTGCTGCCTTTGGCTGCCAGCCTCAGCTTTCATTAGGCTTGATCTCCAAATACGCATTATTAATGAATGGAGACGTTCGGGGGCGTGAGCTGCTCATTCTGTAAATGGCATTTCTGTTGTCCTGCCATGGGGCAAAGCTTATGGCTAATGCTTTGCACCATCCTTCTAATGGACCAGCAATGGGTGCCAGCTACCACATCAACATTTTAAACAGGACTTTTTCCATGCTGATTGGCCAGTATATCATAGAAAGACTGCAGGGCTTTTGATATTTTTATGCACTTTGGTCTTCATGTACTTCTGTGCCCTCTTATACTGTTGTGGAAACTTATTACTTTGATATTTATAAACCCATATGACTGGCTTTTATTGTGTGCATTCAGTTATTGGTAACTCGGTGGTTTGGAATACCCTTGGGCAGTGGTGTTACACCTGTAGATTTCTTTTGCTCATAATATTGCTCATATTATTGATCAGACATTGTGGTTTAATTTGGTCTTTGTGTTGGCTTGGACTCATTGGAGCGAGAGAAAATCTTTGGGATATCAATAACAGGAAACAGCAGGAAGGAAAATAATGGAGCATTTCAGAGCCCTGCAGGCAGCAGAGTTACTGAGAGGGAAACTTTGGTTAAGACAGGGGCTCTGTGTGAGTGTGTGTGTGTGCATGTGTGTGTGTGCGTGTGTGTGTGTGTGTGCTTTTGTATATGGGTGTGCATGTCTCTATGTATTTATTCATGCATGTGTGTGTGTGTGTGTGTGTGTGTGTGTGTGTGTGTGTGTGTGTGTGCGCGCCTTCTTTCCTTGTGCTTTTTGCTGATTAGATGGGTGTCGGCTAGCTTAACCTCAGGTTGTTTATACAGTTTCCTAAAGAAAATCAAGGACCTGCTATTTTTCACATTTAGGAAGTTGCTGTGATGTGGTGAGGATGCCCAGCACTTTATAAAGGAATAACAGGCTAAGATGAGCTGTGGATGCACAGTTGAAGGTGTTTGCATGTGTGTATATGTAAGCATTGTCTCTGTAGATTTACTTGCAGCGCCATCACTAGGGTTTAAACACAAACAAGCAGGCAGCCATCTGTGCCCTCAGTGACCTGTATGAAGATACTGTTTGATCTCATGCATACACACATGCATACTTATGCTCACATTTATACACATACACACATACACAAGAAATCTTCTACATACACCGTAGCCTGGTATGTCAGTAGCAGCACACACACACACACACACACACACACACACACACACACACAAATTGTCTTACCATTCTTGTGAGGACCTTCCATTGACAAAATTATTCATACAATTAATTAAGGCTATGCTACAACTAAATCTTCAATTTCAGTGACCAAGAGGAAATCCTAGAAATCCTATCCTTCCTAGAAACCTTTTAAATACAAGCACATTCATGATTGCTGCATTTTATGTGCATAGCTTATGTGCAGCTTAACTGTACAGTGTGAATGTTTGTGGTCCACTGTTTACACACCGCCTGTTTACTCGTTTGTGTTATGTAGCATTTTTCATCTGCCTCTGGAGGACACGTTGAAGCCCTGCCTCTCTCATTAACATGCAGAGATAGAGCTGTGATAGCCAATTACATTCATCTTGTCATGCTGCTTCGCCACTGAGGCTCGTTAATGTTTTATGGTAACAATCGCACACATAAACATGAACTCAGAGTTGCGTGCACACACGCATATACACCCACATGCTGTGTTTTTCCTCTACTCAAATATACAAATACACCATTTTGTCAGACATTACCCCCCCTTCTGAAGCAGCCACCTCTGGGTCAGTTCAACACAGCCATAAAATAAAATGGGCTCACAAACAAGTACTGGGAGAAGTTCTACTGGGGATTGCTATGCACCAAGTTTCTGGAGCTCAAAAAAAAAATCTATTTTGCTGTTTTGCTTTCACAAAGCAAATTCTAAGCCTCTGAAAGCTGCCTCCTTCCAAAAGGCTGGGATGTGAGAGGTGACGGCTGTGTGGGAATTGCTGACCTGATAACAGTTTTCCAGTTTACAGATAAATGCTGAATTAGCTCACAGACTGAAAATAATTAAAGCTCTGGGTAATTCAGATTGCTGCATAATTAATGCCAAAGTGCTATGAGAGGCATGATGGAGAGGTAAGATATCCTCAGTGCATTATCTGCATCAGCAGATCTTATGCTAAAAATCTGAGTCAACACAGAGAGGAGGTTGGAGGGGTGGCGAGAATTAACATATCTACTTTGTTAGTATAGTGCTTTTTTCATGTTTTTTAAAAAATACATATTTTTGCTACAATGCAGTTTAAAAAAAAAAAAAAAGATTAAATTTGTGATGCTACTTTATTTGAAGTATTATAGATTAAACACTTCCAAAAATAAAATACATGCTGTGTTGTAGTTCATTCACATTACTCGTACAGATAAGAACAGCATATTGTTTGCATTGGAACCTTTGTTTCAGGAGCAAAAATTTGAAGTTAATTGATCAGGAATTTAACAAGGTGAGAGAGAAATAGATACACATTTCTCCCAAAGGCTGTTTTTTTTATTTATTATTATTATTATTATTATTTCTAAAGCTAATGTTTCAGGATATTGTGAGTATAACACGAGCTTGTACCTTAGATGTTCAAAACTAAAAACTTAAAAGAAACGAACCCCCCCAAAAAGACTGTTTTAGAAATGATATCGTGTAGTAACTCATAAATGCAGATTTCTGTGCAGATATTTAGATTTTTATAATAAAGGCAAAATACTGAGTTTACTTATAAACAGTGGTCAAAAGAATTCAAAATAAACTGACTTGAGTAAATGCACTACTGCTGAACTAATAATTCACATGGATAAAAGTAAAAGCAGATCACAGAAATAGATCTTTGACTCCTGTAAGAGTAACTAAGTCATCTGATGAAAATTATGTTAACTAATCAAGTGCTGAAGTGAAACTCACCACAATTATCAACAATATATAAAGAAAGGGAATGTTAGCTGGTTATCTAAGCCAAATGCTGCTGGTGTTTCAGTAGCTTGCTGGATTCATTAGCTAGCTAGCTAGCTAATGTTCAGGATAATATGTAAGGGGCATCTTTGCTAGATAGATAACTACATATTTATATATATGAGCTAGCTAGCTCATATATATAAATATGTAGTTATCTATCTAGCAAAGATGCCCCTTACATATTATCCTGAACATTACCTATAGACAGTAGAAGCACTTATATATATATATTTAACACAACAGGCAAAGTCTTTCATATTGCTAGATAGTTTAACTTGCTCAGCTAGTTAATGGCTTACCTGTACATGTTTCAGCAGGAGCTGTGAAATGCTGATTTCTCTACTAGTTTTGTCTTCCATAATTTTCAGACCATTATCACATTTCCTTTGAAGCTCAAATGCCTCCACTTCTTTCTAGGTTTTTTAATTGGATCTCAAAACTGAATTATTTAAAATTTACACACACTGTCTTTGAATTTATTTACAGTCTTCCAAGGTTAAATGCATCTTTTGCTCTGTAATGGGGTTCAAAAATAAATGTAACAAAGTTGAATATTAGCTATATTTTTGAAAACTCAAGTAAAAGTACCATGATTTGACTGTACTCAAAAAAGTATTGTTACAATAAATCATGTAAAGAAAATGTAGTTTGTTACTTTCCAAGCCTGCGCATATATATATGAATATATATATATATATATATATATATATATATATATATATATATATATATATATATATATATATATATATATATATTCACCTTTATTTGTTTTTGAGTGATTGGGGTGTTTTTAACAAGACTACGTTCTTTCTACGTTCTATATACTTCTACTGTATGTATCTGTGTTTGTTAATGCATATGGAGCAAAAGTATTACATCATAGGTCAGACCAGTTAATTAGATAGTCTTGAGTCTCTTTACTCTCGGGCAGAGGTCAGACAGTGACTTCATAAGGATGAGCCCTGCTTCTGGAGAGCTCCTGCAAAGAGTAATTCCAGCCATAATCTAACACAGATGATTCAGGCAGTGGAAGGCTAAATTGTAGCAGATCAGTTCCCTAGCATGATTTTAAATGTGCAGTGCTGTGAATGAAAGCCTTGCAGGTCTGTTCAAAATCACCACGCTGAAGAAAATGCTGAAGACATGTCGCATCTCACTCACTACACCGTGCTAAACTAATTTCAAACCACATATTTTTAATTTAATTTGAGTCTGTCCATACAGCAAGCACTGACATCACATTCTTACTCCTATAACCATCATCCCATATGATTATTGGGATTTAAAAAGATGTAAATATTTTATTAGCAGACAACACTGTTGATGATTAGCATAATTTTAAGCTTTTGGGGCCTCCTTCCCTCCCATCTCCCCCAAAGGGCCACAGAGGAAGCAGGTGGCTTTAAAAAAAAAAAAAAAAAAAAAATATCTAAAATAGCTCTGTAGTGCTCCACACTAAGAGTCTGTCAGGGAATGTGTATCTATTTAATATAGGTTTTTATTGTGTCACATAATCTAGGTCACATAAGGCAGTGGTTCTTAAAGTGTCACTGAAGCATAGCATAGTGTAACTAACAACCAACCTTTATCAAAGTTATATTAAGCTATATTCATTCCAATTATTACTGAGTGCCTATTAACCTATTTGACTGGTCACTTGATTTAAACTGGTTTAATCCAAACCTCAATAACTTAAAAAAAAAAAAAGCCCAACAATAATGTCAATGCTATCTAATAGTATTCTGTTCAGGAAAGGAATTTAAACGCTCAGGAAGTTCAGGAAGAAAAAATATTTGACACATTTATATAATGTTCAATATTTAAACAAATGTTAATTTATTATACTTATCATTTATTTAAATAATTGAACACTGTTCATTAAAAACTAATGAAGGGTTCATGGAATTTCTTTGACAGTTAAAGCAGTCACTGGCTGCATAATGTTTGTGCACCCCTGATATAACAGCAATGCAAACATTGATTTGAAACAAACAAACAAACAAAACAACAAAACAGTTAAGATGTGAGTATCCACATATTCAGTTATTCTCAGCAAAGCAGTTGATTTTTGATTATACACATAAAACAGCTTTACTCAGACCTCTATCAGATATCAACACCATACTATAATAAAAAAGTCTGAAATTCAGAAGCTAGTTTTCTGTATATCATCTTAAACTTTCTGTATATCATCTTAAACTTTCCATTTTCTTAGAGCTTTCACACACTGAAGCCTCATCTTATAAAAAACCCACACCACACACATACAGCATATCAACTATTGTTTTAATAAAGCCTGCTATCAGGGACAGAAGAGAGAGAGAAGCGAGAAATGATCAGGAAATGAAATCCGATGTGAGGTTGGGTTGGAAGTTATAGAGGCATATATCAACCATTTATCTCTCTATGTGTCAGACACACATAGTGCAGTGTAGGTTGTGGGAGGCTGTATTTTGTAAATGTCGTTTAATAAAGTTTTGATAAGTTACAGCCAATACTGTAGTAACAGTCTACACTTTAAAGGATTATGAGTTTGATCTCACTAGTGTGGAGGTAAGATTGTACAAGATGGTAAATGTCACATGGTTGTCATTTTGTTTATGCCGTGTATTGACCTCACACAATCTTAACAGAAACATGTCCTTCTCTGGCATAGAGAAAAGAATCAGACAGACAAGCTGCTGTGAGTCTTTTCACCGCAGGCCATTTCATAATACATCTAATGAAGAGTGTGTGTTGAATATATTAGCACTGGACAGGGTGCCATCTGCTTCACCAAGGTTACAGCACTCTGAAACCCATAGAGAGCAGAGCAATGTTTCTGATATTTTCATCCCATGGGTGTTTATCTAAACTAATATACACCTAATATACCTGGGAGACTCACTAGACACACCCTGATGTACAGGAATTCAGGAATGTGCAGATCTACAAGCTAGAGTTGGTTAGTAGTTGAGTTTCAATTACTTTCTCTTTATTTAAATTCTGCTTTAGTTCTGTTTACACCTGACTGACTTCAATCTTATCAACATTGTTGTAAATGTCTCATTGCTCTCGCTCTTTCTTTCCATCTTTCTCTCTTTGTCTGCCACCCACTGAGAGCCAGATGACGCTCATCAGCTCTTCTATAATCACCTTAGCCTGACTCAGAGTGGGTGAAATTAGATTCCTGTATTAATTATAATATAACACCATAAGCCCCCTGCCTGGGCTGGAGACACCGCCCTCACTCAGGTTGCCAGATTGAGACCCCCTGATGAGGGAGAAAATACGATTTAGAGAGTGCTCCTTCGCCCCCTCCCCTCTGTTCCTCTCCCACTGAGCACCAGAAAAGCGATACAATATCGCTCATAGACACAGAGGGGGTGCTTGCCCTATTTGCTGGGTCGGGATTACTTTCTACCACCTGAATTTTGACTAGTCTCATAAATTGGGAGCATCGGTTAAAAAAGAGGCATGGAAATTTATGTGCTTGCCCACACCAGCCCTAACTGGTTTAAGATTAATTCTTCTACAGACCTATAAAGCTGTAGGAGCGTAATTGCATGCACATTATCTGTGTGAGGTAAGGTGGAATTGGTACTTTGGCAGTTTGTGGATTTAAAAACTGCAGTATGTTCCATCATTATGAACCTTCCTCTGGGACGAGAGGTTCATTTAGCTATGTTTATTCCACTCCTAAATAGGGCTGATATTTTGAACTCAACAGCGATCTTTTATGATAGCATTTTGCAGTAGAGCTCAGTGTTCTCAAGTGTTTTCAACTGTCCAAAAATATACAGTACTTATATATTACCTTACATTACTAATCTACACTTGTTTACATTTGAAATTCTACTTGTGGAGGTTTACATAATTTTACACGGCATTTAACAATTGCTGTAGTGTTTGTACAAAGTGTTAGTAAATGTAAGTCAACATCCTTACTCAAATCACCTTAATCACATACTGAAGTTCAGTATTTTTTGTATATATTCACAGCAAAAAAGAAATAACGTCTTCTCATATTCAATTGCTTTTATTTCCAGCAAATTTCTTAACATGTGTAAATATTTGTATTAACATAACAACATTCAACAACTGAGACATAAGCTGAACAGGTTTCACAGACATTTGACAAACAGAAATGGAATAATGAGTCCCTGAACAAAGGGGGGGCGGGGGGGGGGGGGTCAATATTAAAAGTAACAGTCCATATGTGGTGTATCTGGCCACAAGCTGCTTTAAGTACAAGAGTGTGTCTCATCCTCATGGACTACACCAGATTTGTCAGTTCCAGTTCTTGCTGTGAGATGTTACTCCACTCTTCCACCAAGGCATTTGCAAGTTCTCGATCACGTCTGGGGGGACACACGTCAGCGGGGACACATGGTTACATGTAATTTTCCACTGCAAGGACCTGTCACTGTCCTTCCTGTCACTGTCTTAGGCATCTTACATTACAGACATTGCAGTTTATTGCTCTGGCCACATCTGCAGTCCTCATGCCTCCCTGCAGCATTCTTATTGCATGTTCACGCAGGTGAGCAGGAACCCTAGACGTCTTTCTTCTGGTGTTTTTCAGAGTCAGTAGAAAGGTCTCTTTAGTGCCCTAAGTTATTGTAACTGTGACCTTAATTGCCTAGCGCCTGTAAACTGTTCTTGTCTTAAGGACTGTTCCACAGGTACATGTGCAATAATTGTTTATGATTCATTGAACAAGCATGAAAAACATTGTTTAAACCCTTTCCAATAAAGATCTGTAAAGCTTATTTGGATTTTACAAAATTATCTTTAAAATACAGTCTCCTGAAAAAAGGACCTTTCTTTTTTGCTCAGTATATTAAGAAATATTAGCATATTTTCCCTCTCTGTTAAATTAATGACTCTTGCCTGACATACAGTATAAGTCAGCTGTAGAGAAAATGTACTCTGATAGTGTAGATGTGTGGACACACAGGTTTTGCATTTGCAAATCTGATAACATCAGCAAAATGTCACTCTTTCCTACCACCATATTAGATAGGATCTCTTGAAGTCGGCAGTGCCAAGCCAATGTATATCAGTAAAGCTGCAATTCTTCTTCCTTTCTTTGCATTTGCTCCAGGGAATGTAATCTTATCTCCCTGATTTGCCAGGATACTCCTCTTCTACAAATAGTTTCTGTAAAACAAGGGGCTTGGACTTCCTTTAAAGGAAAATTCTGAAAGACAGTAACACACATGATTATTAAGGCCACATTTGAAGTATTTTGCACCACAAAAAATAACAAGTATGAATGTATACTAAATGTATACAATACTGAAGTAATTTCAATATAACCTGTTTAGAGAATCTGACTGCAGAATATTTCAGTTTTTGGGTTCTTTGTTTTTGAAATTGGGACACTTTAGCCTTAATCAAGAAGTGCCCTAGTTTATTTTATTTGGGAAAACAAAACATTTGTACTGTTCATGAGAATGGAGTTTTAAAGGTAATAATACTATGCACACATCTATTTAAATCTACAACCCCAATTCCAAAAAAGTTGGGACACTGTGTAAAATATAAATAAAAACAGAATGCAATGATTTGCAAATCTCACAAACCCATATGTTATTCACAATAGAAAATAGAAAACATATCAAATGTTTAAACTGAGGAAATGTACCATTTAAAGACAAAAATAAAGTAATTTTGACTTTGATGGCCGCAACACGTCTCAAAAAAGTTGGGACGGGGCAACAAAAGGCTGGAAAAGTAAGTGTTACTAAAAAGAAACAGCTGGAGGTTAATTAGCAACAGGTCAGTAACATGATTGGGTATAAAAAGAGAATCTTAGAGAGTCTCTCAGAAATAAAGACAGTCAGAGGTTGCTTTTTGGTTTTCCACAAATTCTTCAATTTGTGAATAATGTTCCTCAACATAAAATTGCGAAGACTATATATATCTCATCATCTACAGGAGAATTCACACATATTCACACATTCATTCACACCTCCTGACAAGTTAATGCAGCCAATCTGCCCATGTGCATTTTTTGGACTGAGGGAGGAAACCAGAGAACCTGCACAAAACCCACAAAAACACAGGGAGAACATGCAAAACTCTACACAGACAGAAAGCTGAGCTCAGGATCGAACCGTGGGACCCTGGAACTGTTAGGCAGCAACACTATCCACTGAGCCCCCAACTGCCCTATAAATATAGAATTCTTTATAAAGTATTGTATTTTCTTACTCTTTTTTTTCAAGCAGCATAAGCATATATGTAATATAGTGTTGGTTTGCATTGAATAGTTATGTTTGGATAGTGCAACAGTGAGGAATATTTTAAATGCTTATTTTAGTATTAATTGTTGTGGGATTTTCATTGTATCTAATGACAGAAATCCTGATGTTCACACTCCTCTTCATACTTACTCACACCATGTCTCCATCTCTTTTCCTCTCTATCCTTTAGACCTTTTCTTGTCTCCAGTGACCTGTTATATTGTTTCCATGCAGATAAGTAAAACACTATTAAACATGCTTTATTCCTGCTGTTCTGTCCAATATGTCTTTCTTTCTGTAGTGTGTTGTGTCACAATAAAATGATCTACTTAACAACTTTGTTTGGGTTCTCTGTAGAGTGAAGAGCTCATTTGCCTAAAAAAATACAGACATGGTCAGTAACAGTTTTTTTTAGTTAGCTCAAAAACATTGAGTAAACATCCCCCCCCCTGTTGTATGAATATCTTTTTCTTTGACTGAATTTCCATTAAGGGGCTCCACAGTCCCCAGTTCAATAGTGAGCTCTGGTTACTGTCTATGCACAGTTTTTCATGTTCTTCCTGAGTCTGGGTGAATTCTCTCCAAGTTCTCTGGTTTCTGCCAAAAACAGGATGAACCAGTTAGTGAATAAATAAACTCATATGATAATTCATGCTCAAATGATATTGATATTGTACATCTTCATTCATAAAGTCACACATTGAAGGTTTTTGAGTTATTTCCTCAAACTTCACATTTATGAGTTATGCTCTTTGTTGGCTTATTTATTGTTGATTGTTGCTGTGGTCACTAACCTACAACTCACACAATTCCACTGTAGCCACTAATCAGGTATAGACTGTGCAGGAAGTGATCACTGCAGTAACCCTGCAAGAACTACATGTAGGTTTTGATAAAACTAAAGGAAAAAGTTCTCATCTGGAGATGTTTTCACTTTATGAGATTCTAATGGAGAAGCATTGCATTGCCTATTGTGGATAGAAATTGATAGTGTGTGCCAGAGCTGCAGTTTTGTTTATTTAAGAGCTGTCGTCACTGAGCACACACATCATCTGCAGTCTGTTTCATTTCACTGCACCATTCTGAACCAATTTACATTTGATGGTCTGCATGTATGGAGCTGCTATCATTCCTAATGGTCTTATATTTAATATAGTGCCAATGTGTGGACTAGTCATTGTTGACATATAACAAAATGATGGCATAAACACACTAGTTTCTGATAGCTCATGTGGCTGTACAGTGGTTTAAGCTATATTAAATCATGCTTGGAATAGATATCTTTATTCAGATGTCGTCACCACTCCTTCATTGACTGATTAAATAACTGCCTGGAAATCTGTATTCCACCTAAATAAAAGAGTTGTACAGTGTAGATATTTTGCCGTTTGTTTTGTACTGTAAATACGCTGTATGTTAGATGATCTATCCTGTCCTGCTCTGAACAATACAATTTGTTTTAGACAATTCTGAATATGAACAAAACTGTCAGGCTTTAACAAATGTACAGTATCTATTTCATACTAATTGATATTTTATATTTTATTTTCAAATTAAACAAAAAAAGCTGTTTATTGTGTTTTCTGATGGGATGGTCCTATACCTTCCCTATTGTTCAATCTAAAGACTGTACAGCAGGTTTTGAGGCATGCAAATGGCACAAATTTCTTCATGTCTGACAGTCATAATGCACTCTGAGCAACACGCTACTAAATTACTACTCATGCACCAAAAACTATATACAGCAAAATATTTCTTGCAGATATTATTGACACTTTGACACTGAAATGGGTGTCTAAGAGTAAATGGCTAAAGTACAGCTGAAGTGTCTTTAGAAATGCTGTATATATATATATATATGTGTGTGTGTGTGTGTGTGTGTGTGTAGTATTTTACAAAAGCAGTCTCATAAGGCTACAAATGTGTGGACACATCTGTGTACGTTTGGCCCAGGAGACCAAAGGCAGGACCTACGTGTGTCTTTAGGCCCAGGGGAGGCCACGCAGAGCCAGCTGCTGTGAGACTAATGTTAGTGAGCTCCACATGCTGGGCTGCATTTCAAAAAGCTCTCAAAAAGAACAAGATGTCTGCTTGAAAGGCCTCCATGGACTAATGACATTATTAATTGGTGAAATGACTGTATGTGTGTTTGTGTCTGCAGGTGTATGTAATGAGAGGATTAATAGGGCTAAAGTCTTGCATGAATCACCCATAATGTTTTACATATTGTCAGCCAGCATAACCTAATGTCTTTCAAACAAGCTCCAATTGATAGCTGTACTCAGAGGTCACAGGTTTAAACTGCCAGCACTGTGTGGAGATGGAAAACATGGTTTGTGTCAGATGCCAGTAGGAAATGAGAAGACCTCAGCTACCTGGCCCCTTATTAGCCATACATCCACAGAACAGGACCTGACATTCAGCATTGCTCTCAAAACCATGCTTATGTTTAGTTATTATTTCCAGCAGAAATAACTTTGTACCCCCCAGTATGAACTCTGAAATACACACACACACACACACACACACACACACACGCATTCTTAGTCTCCAAAAGGTACCAATACGTTTTCTGATTCAAAATCCATTCTGCACAGATTCACATTAAAACCATAACAATCTCATGAGTGAAAATTTGCAAGATGTCCTCCATCAAGGGTAAGGTTAAAATAAGGCCTGTAATATTTTTGTGTCTTCAAATGTATGAAATAAAACAAAATCTGCCCTTGTCATTAGATTTTCAAAAAAACCCAAAACATTGGAACACTACCAATTTTCAGTAAAGGTACAGTGAATTTTAAATTTTCCAATCGTAATTGAAACCGTCCTTCAGTTACAAAAAAAAACAACAACAAAAAAAAAAACACATAGTGTGTATTCCTAGAGTATTGTGTATATATTGAATGCAGCTGCTTGTCCCACAGAGCAGGGTAATTTGTCAGAGGCAGGAGTGGAGGCTCTCTGCTTGTCTCTCAGCAGACTGATGAAAAACATTAAAGCCCTCTAATGAAAAGAACACTCAGGATGTGCCTTATTATTCCATCAGTCTCACCTAGAGAGCACTGGCATCGCTCTGAACACAAACACACGCACATGCTAGTCTTTCACAATGTATTCTTGCGGCCTTGCCATTTTCTATCAGAGAAATCATGAATAAGAAGCAAACAAAGGTGGATGGACATAGAATGACTGAAGGGTGTGTGTGTGTGTGTGTGTGTGTGTGTGTGTGTGTGTGTGTGTGTGTGTAAGCTGTTTACACTCTCTATCTGGTTGGGATAAGGTGGTTATTTTTATTTTGGTGTATGCTTGAACTATTTTTGACAGTGTGGTTTGAATTCCAGCACAGAATTGTCTAGTGTTTACAGCCTTCTTCAAACAACATACATGCTCTCCACCCAGCTTGATTTGAGCCAAATAAACAGGCAGTAAGTCTGATTATTCAGAGGTTTGGTATTATCATGCCATCAGGAATGTTTCTAAGCCCCTTCAGTTCAGTTGTTTATGCCCATGTTTATTTATGCAGAGAGAGAGAGAGAGAGAGAGAGAGAGAGAGAGAGAGAGAGAGAGAGAGTATTTGGGAGGAAGGCTAGGCTTGTGGATGTCTGAGGAGAAATGCTACGACCTACTGCAATCCAGCTCCAGAGGATATAAATAAGGCCTCTACTCACTATTCTTCTGCAATATTCTTCTGTCATATACCAAAGCTCATTTCCTAATTATCATCACATTAAACTGTTCTTGGGGTTCTTAATAGAAACTGGGTTAGAAATAGAAAAGCATTGTTTTCTAGTGTCTCCAAATGATGTGCCAGAGACCGAAACACAGTCTTTAGTCTGAATATTTTTTAATAAATCTAGAAGAATGATATTAATCATCATCATCAGCTTTCTGTATATGAGGCCTGCAGTGTGCCATGTCTCTGCGGTGTTGTTCTGTCCTGGGCATATAGATATAGTAAAATGTGTCATGTTCACTGTGGCTGCAGCGTTCATCAAACTCTACCAGTTGGGCATGGTGCCAGTGTTCAGTCGTCTCCCCTCTGCCCCAGCCATAGTCTCTGAGAAATGGCTGTGATTTGCTCCAGAGAAATACACAACCACCGTGTACATATATAACATCTTATTCTGTTCCAGACAGTCCTGCTGCCGAGAGCTGACCACAGCCACAGATTTATGAAGTGCATTTTGTTTAAATGTGTCGGAAATAGTCCAGCAGCCACTGAATTACAGTCAACAGTCAACACCATCCACAGAGGAGGCTTAGGATATGTACATGTTTCCTTTGCATGCTTTTTCAGTCAAATCAAAACATAGGCTAATTATTAAAACAAATACCAGGAACAGAACTCCTCTGATGTTCAGGGCAGGTTACAGGGAAAATATATGAGCTACTTCAGATGTGAAGACAAGTCATTTTGTACCGGGTCAAAATATTTTATAATATTTCCAAATGTAGTAATTAAAATACAGTAAATTTGAAAAATGTTCCTTCTTATTCTACTGTACTTAAATTATCCAGAGCCCCTGTAGATACTAACCTGATAATAGTTTATTGGTATTATTAATAGGCATGATAATTGTTGCTTATTATGGACATAAAGTATATTTAACTCTTCAACAAGCCATAAAGATTGTGGCACTTTTCTCACCCACCACTAGAGGGCAGGATTTGGTTCCTGCACTCATCACAGCTATATCACGGATTCCTGAGTAACAGGGATCCTCCTGTCCTGAACAGTATTGCTGTTTTAATATAAGCATTACAAATATCACTGCTGAGATTCAAGCACTTTGGCTATTCTTGGTCATTGAATAGTGAATGAATTTTGTTCAAGTTTTTAATTTTGTTCAGCAGTTATTAAATCAGGGGCATGAATATATAAGCCCAGTGCAAACGCAGTCTCTTTGACTCTCCATACTAAACAGTCTCTCGCCATCCAAAAACACAAATTCACTGGTATTTGTGGCAGAAATATCTGGGGGACCAAAGGAAACACTTAGTAAGGTTTTTGGCTGCCGTAATTAACTAGAACAGTCTCAGTGCACCTTAACATAGATCATAAAGATCAAATTTGGTGAGTGTGAAGGCCATAGCTTAATATTTACTTGTGATCCTTCGAGTTATATGGAATAGGACATTGTCATCCTGGAAGAGACTCTCTCATTAGGATAGAAATGTTTCATCATAAGATAAAGATAATGACTCACACAAACTTTATATTAATTTTTGCAGTGATTCTTCCCTCTAATGGGACAAGTAGAACCAAACCACGCAGCAAAATGCCCCCACAGTATAACAGGGCTTTCATTAAGTTTATATTGATTAAAAATATATCATGTATAATCATAATTGTACATCATTAATATTATCTTTGGATGGTTTCTAAAAGGGTTCTGAATGGAACCTTTCGTTTGAGGTGAAGAGAAATTTATCTTTACTTTTTGGAACAAGGGATGCCCCAGGGAGGAAGAAAAATAATATTTTACAGTTCCAGATTTAATGTAGCCCGTTATCCCCCTGCTGTGATGACGCTAATTAAATGATTGATTACATAATAATACAGTGATTACATTACATATATACAACATTCCAGTGTCTTTTTACAGTATTATTATTATTATTATTATTATTAGTAGTAGTAGTAGTAGTAGTAGTAGTAGTAGTAGTATTCATAGTGAAAATATTAATAATAGTACCAAAAGTTGTAGTGACTCAGAATGTCTGAATGGACCTTGAATCTAAGAAAACTATGATTCCAAAGGAACTATCCTTTTTAATGAGAAATTTTTGACGAGATGATCTCACAGCAATAAGTGAGCAATATCTTTGATCCCCTCAGGGAGCATTCCTAAAAAAATAAGCCATGAGTGGGTGAACTCTTCTAGTCTGGTAGAGTCTTTAATACATAAATCATGTGTGGAGGCCTTAACTTAAAGAAACTTCCTGAAATGGTTACTATTCCCACATCCACTGAGACCAATTACAGTGAGCTCTGGAGAGAATTTTATAGAAGGGGTATAGTCTCAAAATGCCCTTAGCATGTAGAATTTTGCTTTCATTCATGAGTCATACAGTGCTGATGAGGTCATCTGCATTGCCCAGTTATAGACCAGTTATAGACCATCTCATATGTGAGAATATGCATGAGTGACAGACCTGAGCCACTAGATGGTGCTGAATGTAGAGGTTTGGCAGTGATGGAGGGATGAGGGATGGAGGGGGAGGGGAGCGACTCATCACATGGCCCACCTTTCTTCTGATGTGACACCACCTCATCTGGCTTTATGTTTTCCCTTTTTACAACCCAAAGTTGTAAAATGTATGCACACAGACACACACACATACACACACACACACACACACACACACACACACACACACACACACACACACACATCTCAGCACACACAATCACAACACATACACAACACATACTATTGAAGTTTGAAATAGCATTGTTTAATCCACAAGGCAATAAATTTTCATTTGCAAAGAAGAGAAAATTTGAGAAAGTGTGTGTGTGTGTGTGTGTGTGTGTGTGTGTGTGTGTGTGTGTGTGTACTTGCTAGGACTATAAAACAGCAGGATGTGTATAGCTATAGGCCCTTCCAATGGGAATGGCCTGGAATGACAGAGAACAATGCTGGGGGCAGTGGAGTCTGGGTTAGCTTAGAGCGAGATCCCCACCCCTACTCTATCCCTCCATTCCTCACTCCATCTATCCCTCCACCCTGCACCTCTTCCTCTTCCTTTCTCTCCTGTGGTGTTTTTCACACTCACTCCAACCCAGAACAATTGCACAAAGAGCCAAGAGCACACCACTGGGCTTACTGCACAAGGAAGTCAATAACAATGTTAGAAGGACAGATGCCAAGAAAAAAAAAAGAGACTATATAAATGACCTAATGTGAAAGTACTGCTACATGTGTCTGATGCATTAAGTAAAAACAAATAAAAACGGGTGGCTCTGTTATGCTGTTGGGGCATTTTGCTGTCACGGTTTGGGTCTACTTAAATTGTAGAGTCATAGCAAATCAATATAAAGTTCTTCTGACTGATCACCTTTATCACACAATGAGCATTTCATGCCTGATGGATGCAATTTCTTCCAGGATGGCAACATCTTCATCCACAGGGCCCGAGGGCTCACTGATTGGCTTGATGTGTCTGAAAATGATATAATTCAGAACCCAATTGAACACATTATGCATTAGAAAGTGCTCTCCATGAAAAAACACCAACTGAGAATGGTGCTCATCTCTCCAATACAGAGAATTGTAGAATCTGTGCCAAGGCCCTCTGAAACAGTTCTGGCAGCTCATAGTGACCCAGAACCTTACAAAAACACACATGTTGATTTTTGCTTTAACGTGTCATAATTCTATACATTTCTCTGCAATGAAATACTGCATTTTTCATTGCATTTATTGAGAGCCTTTATTTATTTTTTTTTTGCTGAGAGAATTGTGTGAAGTCTGACCAGAATAGCTGAAGATTTCCAGACGTGTGAAATGCTATACAGTTTTAGGTTTGTTGATCATTTGCTTTCACTCCTGAAAAATATTGCATTTTCATAAGCTACCGATGCACTAAATCTTAAATAGAGACAGTGGATGATGAAAAGGAAATAATCGCACATTTGTTCTCTGCCCTGTTTTTGGAGGTCCTAAACAGCTGGACAGAGCCTCGTCCATCAGTGTATGTTTACAGACAGAGGCTATGTCCTGCTGAGAGAGGAACGGCGGGGACAGGAAAGCTGCCACTGCACTGATGGAGCATCACACTTGACCCAACACTTCTTATAATACACATCTCCAGCTCATGTCTGCTCCACTCACAACACATTTCAATCTTGCTAACATATACTTGTATTCTGTTTAACAGCAACCATTTTTTTTTGCTCTGTTTAATGTCTGGATTAAACCTTCACCCCCACAAAGAAATCTTCATTACATTTTAATATCCTGATATATAATCCCAAAAGGAAGGGCACATTGCCTATATAGTAGACTATTCGGGAGGAAGGTAGTGAGACTCCCTCTTAAGTTTGTGGAGAAGTGGCTGGGGGTTGTGTGTTGTCTGGGTTAAATGTTTGTGAACTACACCTCCTGAGCAAGTGGAGGAGATTGTCAGTCTGGACAAACGATGCTTTCTTTCTGCCTCTAGTGTCTCTCTTTCTTCTGACAGGCATTTACAACCCTGCTATAGCATCATAAACACAGCCACAGGCAAAGCTGTAGCCATCTGCACACTCTGTCTGTGTGGTGTGTGTGTGTGTGTACGCACATGCATACGAGGGTGCTTTGGTTTGAAGGTTTAAAGCTGAAGTAAAAACTGTTTCTACGAAATCAATAAGGTGCTTCTAATAATTATAGGAAATAAATTCAATTAATTTGTGAAAATAAATGAAGGTGAAGTGGTTTAAGCAAGCAAACCCAGTAGAGCTATAGAGCCATATACAGCTGCACATTGAAGTGTAATATAAGTGTTACTGAAGTTTTTCTTTTTGTTGATATCCATAGCAGTGTTTAAAACACAAGAAACATGAATGCAGGCAAATCTCTGCCGATAAACCAAAAGAGACAGGCTGGGATCAAAACCAGGACACACTATATGCAAGGAGCCAGGAAAATGGGGGACTGGAAGATGGCTTAGAACAATGGTTTAACTTATAGCAAGAACATGTACATTGATCAAGTCCACAATGAGCAGGGAGAGAACAAAGAGCTTAAATTAGTTAGTGGAAATGAGAAACAGGTTCAAATAATCACAAGAAGGAATGAAAGTTAACAAGAGCAGGAAGACCATATAAGGATAACAGAAAGCCTAGCAGTTCAAAAAATATGTGTGGAGAATGTGAAAAGCCATAAGGGTCAGAACTAGGTTGTGCCTGAAAAGTGATTGAATGAGTAATATACTCAATAATAAAAGAAAGGTCCCCTTTTCAGGAGACTGTATTTTATTTGTGGATTTTGTAGAATCCACATAATCTTTACAGATCTTTATTGGAAATGGTTTAAACAGTTTTTCATGCTTGTTCAATGAACCATAAACACTTATTGCACATGCACCTGTGGAACAGTCCTTAAGACATGAACAGTTTACAGGCGGTAGGCAATTAAGGTCACAGTTAAAATAACTGAAATATAATAAAAATAACATTAAAGAGACCTTTCTACGGACTCCGAAAAACACCAGAAGAAAGATGTCTAGGGTTCCTGCTCACCTGCATGAACATGCCATAAGTCTGCTGCAGGGAGGCATGAGGACTGCAGATGTGGCCATTATGTACTCACATTGTAAAACATCACCAAAAACTAAAAACATGTAAAACACCTAAAACATCACCAAAAACTAAAAACTTGGGGAAATATGTATATATATATATATCTATATATATATATCTATCTATATATATATATATATATATATATATATATATATATAATATATATATTAATATCTATATAATATAATATCTATCTATCTATCTATCTATATATATATATATATATATATATATATATATATATATATATATATATATATATATATGCAATATTAATCTTTGTGCTAATAGTGTGACAAATGCAATCATGTAATATTTTTTGTTTGACAACACTAGGTTATCATTTTTGATACCAAAGATATCTAGGAAAGGGTCTGGATCAAGTGGTCTTCCTGTGATTTCTGAGAGTGACTGAAAAATTGAAAGCCAATAATTATAAATGACAGGGCGTTTCCAAAACATGTGTGCCAGTGAAGCTGCAGTTTGTCCACCCCAATCACAGGATGAATCCACTGATGCAACCATCTTAGAAAGCTTCAATTTGGAAAGGTGAAGTCTGTGTAATATCTTAAACTGCAAAAGCCAATGTCACACACGAGTGTCACACATATCTGTGTTTGTTATTCCAAGGTCTTCTTGCCATGCTTCCCTTAAATGTTCTAGTGTGGGCCCGCCTTCATACTGAGAAAGTTTATTATATATAATAGATATACCTCCCTTAGTAAATGGATTAGGTAAAAACAGTAAGTCCATTGGTGAATTTGGTGGTTTATGAGGGAAGGATAAAAAAATACTTTTTGACAAAACTACCTGTAAGTATATAAAAAAATGTTGTTAGGTAAATTAAACTTCAAAACTTACAAATAATTAAGTTTTATATGTCATATAAATTTATTAGCTTAATCACACACATTTCTGTCATGGTACTATGAGCAGGATCATACACTAGCTAGTGGATTTGTAAAAAAATCATTAAACACTTAAAACAAACCATTTATAGAACGTCAAATAAAGTTAAAAATCGCTAACATAGGTAATCATTTTATAGCTACAACACCGATAACAAGCTACTTATTTTTGGCTGAGAGTTTGTCCTCATTTTTTTTTTATTGAACTAGGGAGCTGGTTGAGATGCATCCGCTGTCAGTGGTGGCTGGTCAGTAGAGGGCGCTTCAAGTAGGCCTTCAAGTGAAGAAGGCTACTTAAACATGTCAAACATGAAATATATATTGAAAAATAATTATGAAATAAAATGATTTAGTCGTACTATTTGCCTGGTAGTCATGTTAGCATTTATTAAAAAAATTAAAAAATCGAAATTGTATTTCGATCGTATCTGTGTGCAGGGTGCCGGCCACATGAATGTGTATGTAGGTCCTTAAACTTTTGTAAAGCAGGTGACTTGAGGCTGCTCTCTAATTGGCTAGCTTCAGATTGCGCCCGAGACACTTTTGTTGTTAGCAAATCAATATTGTTTTTTATATTTTTTGACCTCAAAATTGTGATTGTGATTGGACCATTCTCAACGACTCTCTTTCCCGCTACTGCAAGAGATTGTTAACAATGTAGAAGTAGGCACAACATTTCTTCCAGATGAAAGAAAATCCGGTTTTATCTTTACAAAAAACCCTCTCACAAGGCGTCCATATGAAGAAAAAAAGGATAAAGGAGTTTGGACCAGATTGACCCAACTTACAAATTCAGTAGCAGTCAAGTGATCGCAGACGAGCTTGCACCTGGGTTTCTCTGGCACCTGTTATGGCAAACGGAGTTGGCTAGCTGGATGAGATGTAAGTCATGCATTTTATTGTTTTCCTTGTTTGCCATTTCAAAGTCCTCTTACCAGGTGTACGAGATGCAAACCTCTTTCTGAAAAATGGAAACGGAACGTAGCTGCAACCATCTTGACAATGCTATGATGCTATAGTATTTTGGGAAGCTTAGCTTTGCTGAACATTCAGTCCCACATTACTCAATCAGTTTGTTTGCAAACCTGCAAAAATTTTTTTGCACCAGCTGCCACTGCCCACTGTCTTGGTTTGTCTTGAATGACATCTTGCTATGAATTGACAATTGAAATTGTTTTATGTTCAAGAAAATGACAAAAATATGAATCAGGAGAACACATAGAAATGGAAGTGTAAATTGCATGAGATTGGATGTTAGATTGTGTCTTGACCATGTCCTTTTTCCTAAACCTAAGAATCTCAAGTACAGTTCATGATTGTTTGACTTAGACATAGTTGTACAAGTTTTCAAGGAGACATTATTTCCTTTGGGATAGATACTTCCGCTCTTGGAGTATTTCCAGTTTATAACTTCCTTCTGGTGCAGACAGTCCATCCACTTGTGTGTCACATACACACTTATAAGTGCAGATGTCTGAAAACATTAAAGACTCGGCGTTCCAATGCGACTCAGCTAGAGGCCCACGGTATTCTACCTAACAAACAAAGCAGAGACCGCGCCGTGTTCGTTCTGAAATAAAGCTCACCCCCAGTTTCAGTCTTGCATTTGTGAAATACATGGTTGGTCCTGAAATGAACACCATCTGCTCCACACTAAAGGTGCATCCAGTGAAAAGTAAAGTAGAATCCAGTGAAATATCTGAGCATCTCTGTCAACAACAGATAAAGGTTCCAAATGAAAGGCCAAAGGAAAGTGTCTGTGTGTGTGTGTGTGTGTGTGTGTGTGTGTGTGCATGCAGGAGTAGCTATATCTTCAGACAGGGAGAGGGAGTGTAGGTGTGGAGGAAACAGCTGTTCAGGCTTTAGGCAGTGCCAGGATGGCCGGAGTTGCACTGCTCACTCTCTCTCTCTCTCTCTCTCTCTCTCTCTCTCTGTTTCTTTCTTTCTTTAGCAATTAGAGCTGTGTATTTGTCAGACTGCTAACAGCAACAGGAGATAAATCTGGCAGGTTGCATTTAGCACACAGTTCCGATCACTGTAAAGCATTTCTTTAATATCTATAATAAAATACTTTGTTCAAACCAGTATAATATTTTAAATGTTTTACAGGTTGATGTAGCAGCCTGTCTGGAGTTCTGCAAAAATATTCCAAGTACCAGCAAGTTATACTATATCATAAAACCTTTCTGTATAGCTACAATAATGCTGCTGTGACTATATTGCAATAATATAGCAAAATATACAGTATTACTAGGTTTACTGTAAAACTAGACCCCAAAAGCCATACCTAAAGTAGCAGATTAATCTTATCAGGTTGATTTTCCCAATATTTCTTCATCCCAGTGTTTGATTAAAAACATTGCATAGCTTGGTAATGTAGCCTAGCTAGGTAGATAATATTTCTCAGCTAGCCTTATATTTAAAATATATAATTAATCTAGTTTACATTTCTGGTATTTGAAAGTGGGACCCACAGATTCTATCACTGCTGTTCTTATTGTTAATTGTATGAGTTTTCAGTTGTGTAATGTTTCATTTGAGTAGTTTTAACTGTGTAACTTGATAGTTAATTTTCAAGTTCCTACTGTGTCATGTCTGTCTCTCTGTACTCTGTCTGTCTTATGATTCTTTTGAAATGAAATGATTTTGATTAATGATTAATGAAATGATGATGTGAACTGAGATTACATTAATACTGATTACATTAATAAACACATTTTTATCAGATTGATTAGTTTACTATTTCACATGTTTTTAGATTGGAGATTAGATTAGAGTTTTTATTGTCATTCTAGCCACTTTATGCATTCAACCAAAAATTATAAGATATAACAATAAACATGGTAAAACAATCATACAAACTGAAATTTCACAGAAATATATTATCAATATCTAGTCCTTAAAAAAAGTACTATGTGCCATATGTAAACAAATATTATCTAAAGAAAATATGAATTACAGTAATGACCTGCCAGGAGATTAATGTAAATATACAAGGTAACTATATACGAATTGCTCATTTAACTAGTAAACTTGAGAGAGCTGCTGTGTGTATATTATATTTGTGTATACTTTAAGACAGGACAATTCAACTGGAATAAAAAGAATACCAGGTTTGTTATTGTTATTGTGCAAATGAAGAAAAATGTAAGTTATTGTAGATAAATAACATACATCCGTCCATCCATTAATCTTCTATACCGCTTATCCTTCCTTCAGGATCATGGGGAACCCTGGACAGGGTGCCAATCCATCGCAGGGCACAATCACATACACATTCACAAACCCATTCATACACTACGGACACTTTGGACATGCCAATCAGCCTACCATGCATGTCTTTGTTCTGGGGGAGGAAACCAGAATACCCGGAGGAAACCCCGGCAGCATGGGGAGAACATGCAAACTCCACACACAGGGCCACGGTGGGAATCAAACCCCTGACCCTGGAGGTGTGAGGCAAACGTGCTAACCACTAAGCCACCATAAATAACATACATTACTCACATAATTGTAATCAGCTTATGAACTGATGCAACCTTTCACTTTATAGTGTCCTACTTGAAAATAAATGTTTATTATGTTTACTTATGTATTTAAAAAAAATCAACAAGGCATTTGATTTGTGTCACACACACACACACACACACACACAGTTCAGAAATTATGCCATATTATATAATTGTAAATGGAAAGAGTTAGGTCAAGTTTTAGTGCATTTAGCTTTTTCTACATAAAGCAGTTTGTATGGTGTTTATAAAGACTACACATGCAGGCACTGTTTATTAAACATAAATAGAACAATTGCTAATTTTGCATTTGTGTTGTCAAACTATTATTCACCTTCCACCTATAAAATCTGTCATATACAAATATATTGTATCTGCAGAACACAGGACTATTTTGGTCATTAAGCAAGAAGATATTCCGCCCCCCATACAAGTTACTGTTCAGTCACATTTCACCCTGTATGTTTATATGAGTGAATGTGTATCGTCCTGCCTCTGTCAATCTCCATGTAAGGTGTCATAGATGATGGTGTGTGTATCTGCTGCCCACTGACCAGAACTGTGAATGAGCGCTTCACAAAAGAGCTACACCAGTCTATGTGTGCTCTCTGTTTATGTAAGAGTATTATGTAAGAGTATGTGTGGGAATGTCTATGTGTGGACTGCATTCCAATATTTAGGATGTGGTTTTAGAGGATAAGTTTCCAAAGTTTCAGCTGTACCACAGACACAATGATTAAAGACCGAGTACAAAATCTACCCAATGTTGTTTACACAGTGATTTGAATTTTTTTTTATACACTCACTCACAGTGACTCACTCACTTACACACACACACACACACACACACACACACACACACACACACTTAAAGCTAATTAATGCTATGCCTACATCTAAAGCTAACATTAACTTTAAGAGTTTTAACTTTAACCGTGTTTTAAAATTTTAACAAAATTTTAATATGAAAACAGCTGCTTCCAGTTAGTTAATTAAATTTATAACAAAATAAATAAATAGATATCACAATACCACGATTTCACAGTAAAAAGCATTGTGACATAATTTATCATAATATCAATATTTTATCATTATATCATTCAGTACTAACTCACGACTTAGTGAGTAGACCTTATTAATCATAAACAGGTTTTGCATTCTTTTCTCAATACAAATAAACATGGCAGAATTGTTGTCCAAGTTAATCACGTTAATCACAGTGGATTGAGGTAAAGTAGAATTAGTGTTCATTTTGTTAATGAAAACAATGACGAAAAATGTTCATCTACGACCTTTTATTCCCTGACTAAGACAAAACGATGATGAGACAGCACTGACATCATTAAGCATTTCAGCAACTGTGACTATATGAGCATGGAATATTGTTGACAAAAAAAGATGAAACTAAAATGTAGTTAAAAAATGAAAAACTTTACTAAAATCTCTCCTTATATTCGTTGACAAAAAATATTATAGATTGCCCCCCCCCCCCAAATTACAATCCAAATATCCTGTTCAATGGATGACATCTACAATACACAGTATGCATCATGATATAACAAAGACTTCATGTAAAAACCATAATGAACTTCCTTTTACTTTTACACTGTCCGTTGTTACCCAGATGAGGATGGGTTCCCTTCTGAGCCTGGTTCCCCTCAAGGTTTTTTTCCTTGCCACTGTTGCCACCGGCTTGCTCAATAGGGATAAATTCACTCACTTAAAATCTGTATCCTGTGTTTATATGTTTCTGTAAAGCTGCTTTGAGACAATGTCCATTGTTAAAATCGCTATACAAATAAAATTGAATTGAAACTGTAGCAGTTTCCTTTCCTGTGCTGCGTGTGACATATCAGGACTAAGCAAGCACAGTGGGGAGAATCTTTCCAGCTAACATTCATTTTGGCTAGGCTAAATGGACTGAAATGTTAATCAGTAATAATCTTATGGCTAAATATGTAAACAGTTTTCATTGACTAAAACTAGACTAAAATACTTACAAATAATTTTAAATAATTTTCTTTTACTGAGATAAGACTAAAATGCCCAACCAAAACTTGACTAAAAAAACAGGATAAGGTTGACTAAATATGATATAAACTATCAAGGACATTTGACACAGGACTAAGACTTAGACTAAATGTAAAAATAGCTGACAATGACAATTAAAAATACTCCTTTAAACCATTCAGGCCTAACTGCAAAGTGCCTTTATTTTGTAATCCATTGTGTGAGGGACCTGTGTAGCAATCTATGGCTCAAGCCAGACACACACACACACACACACATAACAACAACCATACATACACAACCTACATTCAGATACAGGCATCTCATAAGTTCATTATGCATAAGTACCTCTGCATGTGATGTCTTCAATACAGTAATTCAGAATGTTTTATTCCCACATTTTTCTATCGTCAAACTTTTAATATAATATATTTTTTGGGTTGTAAAGATTTTTGCAGCATCCTTAATCAGCAAAGGAACAGTTACAGGACAGTGAAGGAACAGCGAAGAAATAGCAGAAAAGAGATAGAGAAGCAAAGGAGGAGTGGTGAAGAAACTGGGGAGGAACTGTTGGTGAACAGTTTGAGGAATGGTGGACAATTAATGGAGAATTAATGGAATAGTATTATAAGACTGATGGAGGAAAGCTGGAGGAGTAGTGTACAGTCAGCAACATTGCTGGGACATAGTAAAGTGCTGAAAGGGGAAGCTCTGCTCAAACAGTTCCCTCTACTCTCACACTGAAATCAGTGCAGGTTATAAAGCTCATGGGCTCAAACAGACACCCTGCCAGGGCCTTTGTGGCCTTATAAACATTACAGTTGGCTTGTAAAAGTTTATTAAGTGCTAAAAGGTGCTACGGATTTTTTTTTTACTGTGAATTTTCTCTAGTGGCTAAGAGAATTAATTGACGTGTAATACCTGGTAAAGTGATAACTGGTGTTAATGTGAAACGCAAGCCTGGTTCTGCTCTCTGGTTGGACGGAGTGCAGCTGAGCTTCATTGAAAGCCTTCCATCTCCTTACAGCGCTCCCTGAGCAACAAGACGCATTTCACTTCTTCACCACAAGGGGGCAAAGTAGGTCCAGAAATCCTGCTGTCAGTTTAGATAAAGATTTTTGAGATGATGTTGAGCCATCATTTGTAATGAGTATTCAGATTGTTCAAAGAGCAGAGGGAAAATGCTTAGAAGACCCCTCTATGCAAGAAATAATAATAATTAGTTACAAAACAACTGACTATCAAAGTGATTCACAACCATGTGTGTGTGCGTGTGTGTGTGTGTGTGTGTGTGTGTGTGTGTGTGTGTTTGTTTCCCAAGAGTGATGTATGTGATGGTGAGCATCATGGTGATCGGTGTCATCTCAGAGGTGAAGGGCTGTGGAAACAGGATCTGAGGATTATAAATAAAGCATCACATATCCCTCATAAACACACACAGTGCTGAGAGGAGCAGGCTGAAGTGTTTCCTGACTGTGTTTGAGGCTGTTTGTGTGTGTGCATGAGTAGGTGAGAGAGTGAGTCTGTGTTCCCTGTCAGTGGAAGTGGGCAGTGATGTGGCACTTTGCCATTTGCATTGTGTAACAGCTGCCACAGCACTCTCTCTCTCTCTCTCTCTCTCTCTCTCTCTCTCTCTCTCTGTGTGTGTGTGTGTGTGTGTGTGTGTGTGTGTGTGTATGTGGGTGGTCAGTGTCCATGTTGGAGTGTGTGAGAATGTAGCAATTTCACCATCTAGGTGGTGGAGTTAAGAAACTCTGACCTGAAACCCATTTAATGTGGTTATATTGAAATATTTGTGGTTTGCTTAGCGATTCTGGTGTAGTTCGTTGGTTGGTGGTGTATTTCCATTATTCGCATGAAAAATTAAAAGTGTATGTGTAGAGCTGATGTTACAGGGGGACACTGTCAGTGCAGTTAAAATGGTGTTTAATAGCAGAAAACAAAATCAAAATCAGTGATGTTCAATGTCATATTACTGAGAAATCAAATGTAAATATAATGGAGTAAAAGTTGGACTCAAAGTTCCCGAAGGCAATACAGCTATATGTCATAGTTGTGCTGAGATACAGCAGAGACTCATCTTGGCTAGTGAGCCACATGATGACAGGAACAGTCTCACTGACTGCATTATTAGCATGAAAGTGGACACTTTGTAACATTGTCTGTTTGAGCTGCGTGAACAAATGAAGAGATGAGAGAGCTGAACCACAATTGTTAAAAAGTTGGGACAGTATGAAAAATGCAAAAAAAAAAAAAAAAAGTCATTTTAAAATTGAATTCACCCTGTACTATATTGAAAACACATTATTAACACATTATTTGATGTTTTACTTTGTGAATTTAATTAATTTTTGAAAATATACTCTCATTTCAAATCTGATGACTGCAACACACTCCAAAAAAGTTGGGACAGTCGACTGTTTACCACTGTGTAACATCACCTTTTCTTTTAATAACACTTATTAAGTGTTTGGGCGCTGAGTGAAGACACCAGTTGGTTAAGTTTAGCAAACGGCATTTTCCCCCATTCATCCATTATTTATTTCTTCAGCTGTATGGGGCCTTCGTTGCCTTATTTTGTGCTTCATAATCTGCCACACATTCTCAATTGGAGACGAGTCAGGACTGCAGGCCATGCTAGCACCTGCACTCTCTGCTTAAGCAACCATGCGCTTGTAATCCGGGCGGAATGTGGTTTGGCGTTGTCCTGTTCTGGATGTCAGCATATGTTGCTCCAAAATGTGTACGTATCTTTCTGCATTAATGGTGTCCTCACAGATGTGCAAGTTACCCATGCCCATTTCCTCTTTGGCCCAGAGAACACGATGGCTGTTTTGTCCAAAAACTATTTGAAATGTTGACTCATCGGACCACAAAACACGATTCCACTGTGCTACTGTTCATCTCAGATCAGAACGAGCCCAGAGAAGTCAGCGGTGCTTCTGAACAGTATAGATGTTTGGCTTCTACTAGTAAAGCCTTAACCTGCATCTGTCGATGCAGCGGCGAATGGTGTTTACTGACAAACGTTTACCAAAGTATTCCCGAGCCCATGTCAGGATATCTATTACAGACTCATGACGGTTTTTAAGACAGTGACGTCTGAGGGATCGGAGATCACGCACATTCAGAAGTGGTTATCGGCCTTGCCCTTTATGCACCGAGATTTGAGCAGATTCCTTGAATCTTTTAATCATATTGTTATATAAATCTTACCGATTTGTCTTTGGGAAATGTTGTTTTCAAAGTGTTGGATTATCCGCTGACGCATCTGTTGGCAGATTGGCGAGCCTCGACCCATCTTTGCTCTTGAAGGTCTAGGCCTATTTTGGAAGCTCCTTATATTATGATTATAATTAGATGATTACCTCACCTGTTTCACATCACCATCTTATTTCAACTTGTCACATAGCTATTAGTCCAAAATTGCCCCTGTCCCGACTTTTTGGAACGTGTTGCATGCATCAATTTCAAAATAAACGTTTATCTTCAAAAAACTATGCAATTGAATAGGTAAAACATCAAATACTTTGTCTTTATACATTTTTTGTTTAAATACAAGTCAAAGTACATTTACAAATCACTCCTCTCTGTTTTTATTAGCATTTTCCATACTGTCCCAACTTTTTCGGAATTGGGTTTGCACAAAAGTACTAAAGCACTGCTGCATCAGTCTTTAGTACTTTGGGTGGAGATGAATAACTGCTGGTGCCACTATCAGCAGCTATTTAAAGAGTATTGTGAGTAATCTAGGAAACCGTCAACCACTGTGAAAATAGATCAACTTGTTGATGAAAGAAATCAACTTACAAAATAAATCTTGGATGCCACTGAAAATCATATGTCAGTTCTAAATATTAATATGCAAGTCATTCAGGGTAGCATTTTCCTTTAACCGTACAGATATTCAGTTTTTCTAGTGGACACAATTTAACCCAAAGAATGGTTACACTCTACTGTGTTCCTTATTGTGCTTACATTATTTGCTCTAGTATCTAACTGTGAGCCTCTTTCCATCAATATTTCATACAAATAAAGCAAATAACTTCTGACAAGTGATAGGTCGCAGAGCCTGCCTCTAACCTGAAAAATTCAGTAACATGCTCACAGCCCAGCAGGAACAGGTGTGAGTGACTCAGCCAGTCAGAGGCATGTTGCCAGTTTATCACACTTCCAGATGCTGGTACAAAGTGTGAGCCAGTAATCTCACCAGATATCAGCTGTTCAAGCAGAGAGGCACTTAACCAGCTGCTTGACCAATTATAATCAGGCCATGATAAAAAATTTTTATTGTGACCCCTAGTATTATTACCGGCATTCTATGTATTTTAGGGTTTGCCATAATCACATCCTCAAGAACTTGCTTTTGTCTAACCTGAATACTGCTGCAGTCATCAGTGTGCTATGACCCGTACAGGTCACAGGATTTGACTAACTGTAATAACATGCGCAGTGGAGTTTTTCTGGGATGGATCTGGATGTAAGATTTCAGGGTGGAACTGAACTGGATGGATATGATTAGTATTCAGTATAAATAGAAGAATATTTATTAATGCAACAAATGTTTGGTTCTGAAGGGTACCATGTCAATTTGTACAGCAGAAATTTCTAACTTTTTAGAAGTACAGGCTAAGCCAAACTGTTTTGACCTCTAGAATGGCAATAGAGGATAATTTGGCCCATGTCTGATAGGTAATGATGGTGACAACTAACAGGCACAGGTGTAGCCCAAAAAATTTGAATATCGTGGAAAAGTTAATTTTTTTCCATAGTTTAATTTAAAAAGTGGAACTTTCATATATTCTAGATCCATAACACATAAACTAAAATATTTCAATCCTTTTTTGTTTTAATCTTGATGATTACGGCTTACAGTGTTCTGGAAGCCCAGGTTGCTTTGATAGCGGCCTTCAGCTCGTCTGTATTGTTGGGTCTGGTGTCTCTCATAGATTCTCTATGGCGTTCAGGTCAGGTGAGTTGGCTGGCCAATCAAGCACAGTAATGTCATGGTCAGAAAACCAGTTACTAGTAGTTTTGGCACTGTGGGCAGGTGCAAGTCCTGTTGGAAATGGAAATCAGCATCTCCATAAAGCTTGTCAGCAGATGGAAGCATGAAGTGCTCTAAAATCTCCTGGTAGACGCTGCATTGACTCTGGACTTGAGAAAACACAGTGGACCAACACCAGCAGATGACATGGCACCCCAAATCATCACTGACTGTGGAAACTTCACACTGGACTTCAAGCAACTTGGATTTTGTGACTCTCTACTCTTCCTCCAGACTCTGGGACCTTGATTTCCAAATGAAATGCAAATTTTACTTTCATCTTCCCCATGATTGTGGTTGTGTGTACTGAACCACACTGACAGATTAAAGGCTCAGGAAACCTTTGCATGTGTTTTGAGTTAATTAGCTGATTAGAACTCTTCTCAGGTCCACATTTCTGTATTATAAATTCTTTATTCTAATATATTGAGATACTGGATTTTTCATTTTCATGAGAGCTGTAAGCCTTAATCATCAAGATTAAAACAAAAAAAAGGCTTGGAATATTTCACTTTATGTGTAATGAATCTAGACTATATGAAAGTTCCACTTTTTTAATTAAATGATGAAAAAAAACAAAAAAACAAACATTTCCATGATATTCAAATTTTTTGAGATGTACCTGTAGATGTTGACAGTTATCCTTGCTTAAGTAATCTAAAAATAGTCATAGAATTCTGACATTGTTTTGTATTTGACTTCTGATTTTTTCACTTCTCTTTTAAGTGACAAAAATACATCATCTCAGTTAGTAAAGATTTTCTGAAGGCCAAGGACCAGTGCGAGTAGTTTTACAGTCTAAAAATGGTGTATTTTTTAACACGAAGGCACAACATACATTACTGTGCTTTTCCCACAATTGTGACATTAAGAAGTTTCATTTATTCATTCATTCATTCATTCATTCATTCAACTTCAGTGACTGCGTTATCCTGGTCAGAGTTGTGTTGTGAAACCAGGCCATTGTAGGGCATCATGCACAAACACACACACACACACACACACACACACACACAACTAGAGGCACCTTAGAGTCATTAAGAAAGTGTGTTTGTTATTTTGATGCCATCACATATGAAACTCATAATGTGAAAATGAATATTCTATGAGCATCCATGAGTCTTAATTTTGTACTTTAAATAATGTTACTAATTCAGGAAAGACAAATTATAATAACTAATAACCTATGCTATTAGGGTTATAATGTAATCATGCCTGACTTTCTTTTAACCCCTTAAACTCCCAGGACATCTTGGCAGGTTGAGACTTGAAATTTTTCTTCTTGGTTTCACTGTACTTACTAACTAAATAATTCATAGTAATTTAATACTGTGCTTTAAGATTAGTTTAAAGGGTTCAGTAAGGGCAGATTTTATGATACATGATGTAAGAAAATTGGCTAGACAGCCAGGGAAGTGCAAACTTGTGGTAACATGTCTAACTTACACTTGGTACAGCTGTAAAATGACACCTGCACGATTCTACACTGTACATGTGTTACATGGGCTCTTTAAGAACATAAATGGATACTAAAATAATACTTGTTTATATGGTTGCATAGTTAATTATGAAATATTACCCAGATATCTGTATATTACAGTGCATCCTCTTAGTCTGTCTGTGTGCATAGCTGTAATGGCAATAATACATACTGCTGAGATGGCTGTTGACATCATTACTCAGGAGTTGCACAGTTCGCATCAATCTTTCCCCCCTCCACACACACTCCTGAGGTGAGTGAATTTTTCATCTCAGAGTTCATCTAGGGGTCACGCACACACACATGCGCTCTGATATGAGATACACTCAGTAGGTACACTAACGCAACTCTAGGGCCCATTTTTCTTTCTTTCATTCTTGCCATCTATTTTTTCCCCATACATCTACAGTGCCATCTCAGATTACTCTGTTAAATTCTTCACAGCTGAAGAACACAGTGTAGGCACAAAAAATGGCACCACATCGTTTCATTAAAAGCAGTTCTCAGCAACATGCTGAATCCTGACAGGTACAAAAACTTGTGACTTGTGCCATGAGATTTCACACTCAAACAGCCAAATCTGTCCTCCCATGAGCAAGACTACAATAAGGTCCCAACATGCAAAGGACATAAGCATACAAGCATACTGAAATAACTGAAAACAATCTGATATAATATTTGGAAATAATGTATTATTATGATTATTATTAGATATTTTATTTGTATTTGATGACCACAGAAAACATTGGTATGTAATTTGTATGAAAATACTCCCCACCCCCGACCAAAAAGACCTAAACTTTGTATTTTCAAAATACAGCAAATTGTCACTCCAGAGCTGGTCTATAGTTAGAAATTGTCTGCATTACCAAACACTTAACAAAGGCAGCATCTGTTGGTGAACCATTCAAAAACAGTGCAGCACCTTCCAAATGCTTCACTGGCACATTTCCATCCAGCATGTTGCAAAAATCATGGTTGTTATCACCATTGTTTGGAAAGTTACTTTGCAATTGTGATTTGTCAAGCTTCAAGCAACTTGTGTCACATCTGTCAGAGACAGTTCACCAGCACAGCACCAGAGGGCCCACTCTTCTTCATTTGTCACACTCCTTTGGCCATCCATTGTTTACAGGGGCCTGAATGCTGTGACCATCACATACATGTACCTGCTTCCACTTGTACCTTCAGCTCTTCAGGTGAGATGAACAAAAATCTTCACAAAAACAGGTGCTGCATACAACCTTATTTGCATTAGACAAGGTGATGAATGGAAGACTACATTCATAACCACATTGGGACATTATAAATTACTTGTCATGCCTTATGGACTGGTAAATAGTTTTCCAGGCATTCCTTAGTTGCAGTTCTTTGAGAATTTCTGAAGCAATTTGTAACTGTGTACATAGAGAACATTTTGATCTTTTCTTTCTAAGAAGAAAAACATGCCAGCCATTTGCATCAAGTGCTAAAGAAAAGTCCTGGATAATAATCTCTTTGTCAAGCTCAAGAAGTGCAAATTTCACTAGTCTTTAGTAAAGTTTCTGAGGTTTATTTTCTAGATGAAAAGATGGAGATGGATAAGACCAGTGTGAAAGCTGTTATATGGCCACAAGCTAGTACCACCAAGGAGCTACAAAGATTTCTATCGGGGATCAGATTTATTAAATTTATCAGGGATTCAGCTCCGTGTCAGCTCCTCTTACCTTCCTCCTAAAAGGTAAACTAACTAAAAGGTAAAAGTGGCTCCAGTGGAATAATGCAGCTGTATTAGCCTTTCAAACGCTCAAAATAATTTTCTCAGTGCCCCTATACTCCATCATCCATCACTGCCTTTCAATGTGGAAGTAGATGCATCTGAAATTGGAGTAGGAACAGTGCTTTCTCAATGTCGTGGAAATCTTTCCAAGATGCATCCATGTGCATCTAAGATGTTGGGACCAACAATGATATTGGGAACAGAGAATTCTTGATCATTAAAACAGCAATGGATGAAATGGAGGCATTGGTTAGAGGGATCTGATCTGAGCAACCATTCCTGATTCTTACTGACAACAGAAATCTAGAATATGTCAAGTCAGCTAAAAGATTAAACCCTTGTCAAGCTCACTGGACAATGTTCGTCAGCCAGTTCAGGACACACTAACATACAGACCTGGATAAATAAAACATGAAAGCAGATGCTCTGCCCCTGTTACATAAATCATCCTTCCACGGTCCTGTATTGTACCTTCAGTTGGATTGGAGATCATGGAATGACATCATGAGCACACAACAGGATGAAACCATACCACCAGAATGTCCCAATGGAAAAACCTTCACACATTGTTCAATTCTGGGCATATTGAAATACAATGCACCTTAAAGCTGGTAGAAAACAAGTTCAGGTGGCCATCTTTGTCCAGAGAACTCAATATGTCAAAGTCTGTCCAGTCTGTGCACAATCTACTTTCAGACATCTATCCACAGGCCTGCTGGAACTGCCCTTTCCACATGATCCATGGTCACACATCTCCACTGATTGCATCACACATCACAGGTTTTCCAACCATTTTTGTCATATTTTACAAATTTTTCCATATCCTGTCAAATAATCCCCTGCCAAAGCTCCTTACAGCTATGGAAACAGCCAAGATTATTTTCAGCAAAGTATTCAGACATAAATACCAGTTCACTTCAAGGGTTTGGAAAGCATGATGGCAATTTTATATATATTAACTGAACATTAATTCTCAGTGCAATGACCAGGTTGAATATCCAAACAAAAGGTTGGATGATCCTTAATGTCCTATTGCAGGAGCAACCAACATGACTGGAGTCATTATCTCCCATGGGCAAAGTACACACAGAGCTCACTGACTCATTCACTGAACTAGCACATTTCCAATGTGTCCTTGGTTACTATCCATCCCTGTTTCTGTGGATAAGAGAACCCATGAAACTGTTGATGAATTGATGAGGAGAAGTGAGCAGACCTGCAAGGTGACTCTTGTTAATCTCCTAAGAGCGATAAGGCAGCACAAGATCCAGGTAAACGAATATTGCTGTTCTCACTCCCAGCTGTGTCCGAGCAGATGGTTTGGCTCTCCACCTGAAATGTGAAGCTCGGGCTACCTTTATGAAAATGATGTCCCTGCTTCATAGGTCCTTTTAAAGTTCTAAGACTAATCAATCCTGTTTCTTACATCTAAAAATGCTACTGTCAAATAGAATTACTCCTACTTTTCATATCTCCTTACTCAAAACTGTATTTCCATCATGTATTGCCATAGCCCGCTGACCAAAGCTGGAACACAACCATTAATGGAGATCGAGGGAAGTTCAGTATACATTGCCCAGGCTTTACTCAACTCTGGGAAACTAAATGAAGTACATCATGGATTGGCAGTGGTATAGTCCCAAGGAGAGCTCATGGATTCCTGCCAAAGACAAAGACATCCTGGACAAATCACTTCTCTAGCCCAAATTCTAACACTCTTCTTCTTTTGTCACAGTCATTTGCTGTTCATATATACAGTCCCCTTTGAAACTATTGGAGTGGAATTTTTTTCTGTAAACTGAAGACATTTGGGTTTAAGATCAAAAGATCTTAAAGAATTTCAGCTTTCAACTCCTTGTATTTATATGTAGATGTGTTAAACAACACAAAACATAGCACATTTAGTACCAGACCACCCAATTTATAGTCGAGCAAAAATATTGGAACATGTGACTGACAGGTGTTTCTTGTTGCCCAGGTGTGTCCTGTTAGAGTGATTGTTTAAACAGTAAATAGCTCTGAACATCTACTCTTGGATTTAGCCTTCAGTTTCACTTGTGAAGACTACATTTGTTGTTAAAATGGAAACGCCAACATAAATATCAGAGATTGAGAAAATTGGGAAATTGGGAAATTGGGAAAAGAGAGAAAATCAGTCAGAGCCATTGCATAAACATTGGGCATAACCAATATAACAATTTGGAATGCTCTGAAAAACAAAGAAACCACTGGGGTATTGAGAAACAGACACCGAATGGGTTGGCCAAGGAAAACAACAACAGCTGCTGACAGAAACATTGTGAGAGCTATAAAGAAAAACCCCAAAACAAGTCAGTGACATCGCCAACAACCTTCACAGGGCAGGGGTGAAGGTATTACAATCCAATGTTCAAAGAAGACTTTGAGAGCAGAAATATAGAGGCCATACCCCAAGATGCAATTCACAAAGAAATACAGAGATGAGCAACAGAAGTTCTGGAACCAAGATTAGCCTCTACCAAAATGATAGAAAAGCCAAGGTGCAGAGAAACAAAGGATCTGCTCATGATACATACATACATACATACACACATACATACATACATGATACAAACAAACAAGGTCATCTGTGAAACATGGTGGAGGTAGTGCCATGGCTTGGGCTTGCATGGCTGCTTCAGGAACAGGCTCACTAATCTTTATTGATGATGTAACTCGTGAGGGTAGAAGCAGAATGAATTCAGAAGTTTA